>NW_009934346.1:0-8044 GCF_000696875.1 Nestor notabilis
ATATATATATATATATATATATAAAATGTAGCTGGTGGAGATGCTCTGTTTGAGCACAATCAAAAACTTGCAGTCAGTAGAAATCTTTCCATTAACTAATAAACTTTGCATAAGGGCCATTTTACAGCATAACATACTCCAAATTGCATTGATTGTGCTGTTTGTAACTCTGTACTATGCTAGACCAATGTACTGACTGATCAACTCCAAAGATTCCAGATGCTGCTAGACATTTTATTGTGACTTTTTATGGATCTGGGGAGGAAAAAACAGCGCATGCTTTTAAGTTGCAATTTCCATGAGAAATGTTCTTTTAGTTTTGAGCTTGAATCCTACTGTCAGGAGATAAACTTGGGACTCTTCAGAATTATGCCTGGTAGACACTCTAAACCTCAGGAGCTTCGGAGGTTTGCTATTTCTGGTGCTGGCCCAGAACAAAACTGGTTTCCTTTTCAGAAATGGGAAGCCAACGCTTCTGACAGATACCAAAGTTTGCAACCTACTGGCAAAAAACTCTTGGGTCAAGTCCTTAGCTTTGTGCAACCTGCCCTGGGATAAGGAACTGGCAACATACTGCTGACTGTACCATCGTGCAACTATTAATACAAGAAAAGATCAATGAGGAAGCTTCTGCAGGACAGATTAGCACAGGGATCCAGACTTCAACATTTTGCTGATCATTTGTTGATGGAGTTAATGGCTCCTCTGAAGCTACTTAGCACATGCTGGTGCTACTACCATGGTGTACTTGCCAGAAGGACTTGTCCAGCTGGGCTTTCTCTTCTCCCTGGGGTCCCCTGCATTAGCTAAAGGTGCATCTCCTGCATGGCTGTTGCCAACACCATGGACATTCTGCTGTATGCCAAGACACTGCTGGGTCGAATGGACTGCTTTCTCCCAGAGGCAGTCCAAAAGTGTTGCCATTATTGTGCTCGTGTACAGATCCAAGTTAGATCATTTATTTTCTTTAAAGAGAGCCATTCAGCTCACAGAAAGAACAGAAAGAAAAGCCACATTAAGAATATCTATTCTGCCATTAATGTAGTCCTTCCCAGGCCTCTGACCTTTCTCACCAGGAAGGTTTTCCAAGCTTTGTTCTGACTGTTAATAGAAATCTGTGTTATCGTGAAGTACTGAACAATTTCCAGCAGAGGTCTCTGCCTACTAATAATTAACGTTTGGCTAGCCTGCTTACTCATGGCAGGGTTCAAAAATCATTGCTAGGCTTTGCCTCTTCTCAGGGTTAAGAAACAAACCACAGACTTCGAGAATCTGAGTGCCTGAGAAATCATCATCTACTTCACAGGGCAGTAATGCCCATCTATTACATACACAGAGATTCTCAAGAAGGTTCCCTTATGTAAGATATTTTAAATAACTGTTGAGGTTTGCACAGCACATGAAATCTATCCTCCAAAACCAACATGTTTCAAAAAACTTAAGAATTAAGAACCCCTCATTGTTAAATACATCAGAGAATTATTAAACTATAAATATCACACTTATGGATGCAAAACAGACAAGTTCATTTCAAGCAAAGCAAAGAGACTTCTTTCTTCTCAGAATGTACTGTGATCCCTAAGTTGACATCCAACTATGATCTAGGGGAACTGCTCCAAGAGACATTTATCTTTCAGGCTACAATCTCTTTGCTTCCCATCTAATACAAATGTACCATCTGCTTATGAGAGAATGATTTATTTTTATGCCTACATTTCCCTGCCTTTAATTTTATTTACTTATCTACTTCACTGAGTGGGATGCGCAGGTAAAATGCAAGGTGCTAAAAATAAGGATTAAACATTTCTACCTTTAGGTCTGGTGTCTAATTGCTCTGTGCAGCATCTCAATTTACCAAGAAGTCTCAAACACAGGCTCTTTTGAAGCTCAAAAAGTATCTTTGGGGTGGGGCAAGTTCCCTTCCCTCACCTCAGGAAAGAACTTTATCCTCCTCTGTGCCAAGCCGTTTGCTGGTGCATACATTTTGTTATGGTAGAGAAGAGTGTGATGTGAGAGTCTTGCAGCATGTTCACCGTGATTTCCCCAGCTCCTAGTACAATTGCAACACCTTCTTGTGTGAGAACATTACAATAACTGTGGTACAACAAAAACGTACTGCTAATGGCTGTTCACCCTGAAAGCTTCTCAGTAAAGCTTCTCTATGCCAGTAGTCTTCTCAAAGGCTACTGGCATCGTCTTTCAACAATGATGTGAAAGGTGCATGTTCCCTTCACCTCCAGCTTTCCGAAATTCACAGTTCCGTGTTTCAGACTGAAGCAAAGCCAGTGACCAGCCCAGCACATCTGTGTCACAACCACCAGCTTCTGTAAAGAGACCACTGGACAACTACCAGTGGAGCATATGCAAGGTCTGGCCCCACCAGTTTCGTTGGGGTGACTCACAGCAGTACGTTTTGTGAGGAATGCCTCAAGAATCACAAGCCAATTTCTTAATAGCTCTTACTCATGTCATAAAATCTAGCATTATTAGATGGTAACTCTACAGACATACATGTTCTCACTCACTCACTTAATTTCCACAAAATATTACAAGTTGGGGCATTGAGGCAGTACTGGAAACTGCATGTATAGCACTGAGAACAATACTGAAAAGAAATTCACCCTTAAAACAACAGCAACCACAAACCGCAAAATGAGAAAAGGTATTATGCTCTTTGCAGCACATAGCACAAGACCTACAACTTACCTTAGCACAGGAGCACAATTTACTCTGACCTACACAAATATAATCATACTGGAGTTAAGGTGGCATTATATGGATGCCATTGCAGGACAAATTCCAACAGCACCATAATTCTTTATTCGGCTTTGACTCAATGCCTCCTATTCATGCACAGCTAGCAGAAGGTGTATGTATTGAACAAACACACAGATAATGTCCTCGCTTGCTTAGTGTCCCCACTATAGCAAATCCTTTGGGACAAAGTGAAAGAGAGGAACTGCTTGTGGTTTAGCAGAAGGAATTTTAATCAAACAGCAAAAAGTTCCACTGTATCTCAAACTGAATGTTTTAGTCAAATCAATGCCTGCACCTGTCTTCTGCTTATAATTCACCATGAGACAGAAGTCCCTTGGTACTCTGGTAGATAGATACTCTTGCAGTCCTTTGAAAAAACTCACAACTCAGTAGGCCTTTGATTTGCAAACTCTGGGTAGAATTTGATTCATGTTTCACTGCCTCTTTCCCAGAAAAACCTGCATTCCAGCTAAAGCTGATCCTTGTTTTATTAGTCTTGTCTCTGATTTAAGATGGTATGTTGATTTTTTGAGGAACTCACCATAATCCAATCTGTCCTACCTTGCATTTAGCTGAAGAAACATACTGAGATTATGATAATGGGGAGATGAGAGGCAGACCTGCTTAACCCCTGGATATTAGGGTTCAGTTCCAGTTCTGATACTTCTCAGTTTGACGCTTTCCTCCCACATAGCTGCTGCAAGTCTGGATGACATTGTAGGTAAAACTTCCTCCTCTTTCTACCCTGCCAGATAATCTTATAACTGGAAGATCCTTGGAGAAGCTACAATAGAAGGCATTACTGTCTGAGAACAAAATAAAGACTTAATTTGGAGTTATGGATGTTCAGAACCTCTGAAAATTGCCTAAAAGTCATAACAATATTGGAGACTACATCTGAGGAGAATATCCTCTTTCTCTAAAGTCAGGAACAGCAATATTCTCCTCTATCCCAAGAATGACAAAGACTGTTTCATTGACACCTCTGAAGCAGCTATCTCACAAGTATCACTGTGGTCTGGAACAGTAAGTACAATTGACTTGAAAATGGACTTAGGTTACAAGTTCAAAGGCACATTTATCATGTTTTGCACATGAAGAAGCTTAAAGTGAGTCTATTCGATTTAAAGCTTACCAGAAAATCACAGATTAAAGGTCTGCCTCGGATTCAACTATGAACTGAATTTTGATCCATACGAGGGACTATAACACAGAAGAAAAGTATTAAGTAAAGAAAAGATAAGCAATAAGAAAGAAGAGAGAATATTCGTTGGCCCTATTTGTGTGCAAAAGTGGCTTTTATGTTCACTTCATGTGAAAGAACATAGAGACTGAGGAACTTTCTATCCTTGTTTAGGTCCCTAAATAAGAGTTAGGTCCTTCTTTTCTTCCTGCTCCAAAATCTAAGGCCTTTCAGTAGCCTACAGCTACCTTCCAGAAATCAAAATAGGGCAAGAATGGACCATGGACCCAGAATAATACAACCAGTAAAGAAGGTTTGTGGGTGTTTTTTCTTGGCATGTGTTCTTAGCAGAGAGGTTCAGAGCCATCTTAGCACACATCTTCCCCCAACATTTATCCTTCTGCTTTACACCTGCTAAAGCAAAGCATTTAAAGGTGTCTTATTGAGAAAGCTCACCACTGACCTGGAGAAAAAATTATCCCCTCCCTCCCCCCCCATTGACTTCAGATGAGATACACATTTATTATTTGAAAGCAGAATCTGGGAATAACAGCTGAAGTGCACAAATTATATAAGATCCTTGCTTTTAAACTTGGAGTGTGGTCCAGGTTTCAACACAACACAGAAAACAACAGAAGAAGTGCTCAACAGGAGCAGGTCATGAGATTACAACTCTTTACTTTCAGTTTTCGAAGCCATGAACAGTAAGTCCTCAGCAATATTTCAATGCTCGCAGCAGAAGAGAAATCACATTTATTCTACTTGTCAGATACTTGGCACAATACTGCCATTATTTAGCTGGTTTACAAAACTGAGTGCTATTAATTCAGTTACCTGTGTATGTGAATTCAAGGCTTTCATCAGATTAGATAGTGTAATTCCAACAGCCACTGTCAATTTCATGCATGATAAAGTTGCACAGACAGCATTGAGTTTTAAAAATAATGAAATAATATACTTTTACTGTGTACTGCTACTCGAAGTTAGCACTTTAATAATGAGAGACAGCTTGTCAGGGCAAAAGGCCTGAGGAAATGTATAGGAAGGCCATGATTGATCATCTGAATAATCTTTCCTTATATCACAGTCCATATAAGAAAGATCTCGTAACAGTCCTGGAATAAAGATACAACATTGGGCTTGGTTTTCACGCTGTAAACAACAGATAAAAAAGAAGTACTAACACCTGGAATTATAATGTATTATGCTTTGGGCTGGCTGGAGGAATAAATGCTGAATATCTGAGCATTCCCAAACCACATTTACTGTTACATGCCAACAGCACTAATTTCTCTGTTCTTGCACCCCTTTTCTCACATTTCTAATTCCCACTTAACTTCAGATTCTGCAAGAATTCTCAGGACTGAGAACAAAAAATACAATTGCTTTTTTCCTTCATTTAATCAAACAATACTTCTAAAGTTTTTCGTTAGTGCAAAGAAGCCACATGGCTGCTAAGTAGAGTGTAGCACTTGGTGTATGCCAGGACCCTAGGCTGGAAAAATGGGATGAAAAAGTCAGTAATTTGGGTTACGCAGAAAAAACCTTAAAGCACACCCAACCCAACTCTATTATTCTGGCACATTTTAAGCCATGCAGTTAGCAATGAAAATAACTCTAGGTGCATGCCCTGGTATTCCTGAGGGCACTAGTCCTTCAGACACAAGAAGGCTGCAAATTGGCTCTTGCACCAGGATTGATACAGGGTCATGCACCTGGATCCAGAAACTTGGACTATGCTTCAGCTTAGACATAGCTTCTGTAAAGCATAGAACTGCCTTGAGCATCCAAATTCCCCTAGCTATTTCTTCTATACAGTAACCTTCTTCAACTAATATGGCAGCATGTAATCATTTTAGACAAGAACAACAACAAACAAAGCATCCAAATTCTACTTGTGACTCAGTGTCGGTCCTGGGACTTTAGAGAAGCTGCAAGGCCAAAACACTGGGGAGGGAGCTTTCTCTTTCCAGTGTCTGTTTCACTTGAGAGTATTTTCTGTACACACAACCAAACATTTTTATCTTCATTTGAAATGCCCTGAGACTCTCCTTTGCTGTTCAGTTAGGAAAGGGGCACACTCTTTGCTGTTCACAGAATTTGTGCAATTTTGGGATTTTCAAAGGCACTGCAGTAATTTTCCACTTACATCCATGTTAAA
The DNA here is from genome assembly GCF_000696875.1 of Nestor notabilis. Taxonomy (NCBI): domain Eukaryota; kingdom Metazoa; phylum Chordata; class Aves; order Psittaciformes; family Psittacidae; genus Nestor; species Nestor notabilis. The sequence continues at coordinate 6,102 of NW_009934346.1, forward strand.
GCACAGGAGAAATACACCAAAGAACTGTGATTTAATATAAAGATAGAAACTATAAATGAAAAAGGAGAAATTGGGAATCAGAAAGATATCTTCTCCCTTTCTAAAAGATCATCACTGCTTCATGAAGTATTCTCAGTTTCAGGAGCAGGGTGCCAAGTAGGGTGACATTTCTGGTCTGTTCTGCTAAACCCTGTTCTGCAGAGATGTCTGGGATAGAGCCTGCTCACTTTTAGTTTGCAGGATTCTTCGTGGTATTTATATTAGTGCAAAAGTTGTTGATGTAATGTCATGATGGTGGTCTTCTACCCAAATCCAGCATGTAATTAATGTGATGAAAACCACAACTTTTCAAAGAAACTTTGGCATGCTTTTATAGAAGGGTGTGCAGACTTCTTGAGTTTGCAGTACATATCTGAATGCAAATACGCATGCTTGATTTCCCCTGAGTGTTGTGTGAACAGTTATTATTACTGACCTGGAAATTATTCTACTTTCCCTGTTTGACTATTGTTTTTGTCTGGGTTATATGCATCCCTGAAACCAGATGTGCAACACGTGATATATTTCCATTACTTAACATGATCATGTGCGTTTATTATCTTGAAGTTTGAAGTGGTAACAGTTGGTTTGTGCTGCACACTTCATGATCTTGGTCTGTTACAATGACCAACAGGCCTCATAATACAAAATACACTGTGTTGTGAGGAATCTGTGCCATTAGGCACTGCCTGGGATATTACTGTTACGAACCTCTTGAAACAAGAGGAAAGAAAAGTTAGATTTTATTTTTCTAAAGCACGCCTGTGTAGATCTTACACAGGCATCTACCATGTGGTGGAACCACAATCACCTCCCGTTGTTAGCAACATGAAGGCTGGTCTGGCCAGTTCTAATTCCATCCAGAAGAGTGCAGCAGTATATACTCATGCTGAACAAGTCTTCACAGGACAGACTCAGAAAATAGCCCCCCAAAAATCACCCTCTCCCTGCAATAAGCCCGAGATGTAAAACAAAATAAATACTGGTTTCACAACAAATTGATTTCTTTCAGTCACACAGAAAGGTAATGGGATGGGAGCTGACATCAAACGGTGGCTATTGCTCTTTAGCTCTGAAAACAGGGTAATTCACTTTTTATTGCTATTTTACTGTAAACAAAAAGACTGGTGATGGAGGAAGTGAAGCTTATGTATAGTGGAGTTTTTTTAAAGATAAGGAATTGAAAGGTGGGGAAGTACAGTGTAACTCAAAAACTACCTTTGCAATAATCATCCATAAGGACACAAAAAGGGTTTTGTAGAACTGGATTCTTACATGTTCTGCAATATGGCAGCATACATCCAAGCCTTTATTAACTCAGTTACTCTCACAATTTTATTAGGAGGGCAAAAACTACTATTCTGACTGATGCCTACAATGCCTTTGCAGATCTTGCTTGAAATTAAACAGAAAGTTAAGAGAGATAGCTGGAGTTTTCATGTAAGTCTCCTGAGCTCCAAACCAGCTCAGTTACCTGTAGATAGCCCTTCCCATCCTGCGCAAGAAGAATGCATCCTTGGAGCACGTACCAGGCTCACATTACATCTGCTCAAGGGCACTAGCAAGACGGCAAAGAGCGTGTAATATGGTATGTGAGAGGAGGCACTGTCATTCTTCTTACAGCTGAACCACATGGTCTGAATGAGGAGAAAACCCCATCCTTTTACCAGAAAGTTGTGGGTGTTCTCACCCATAACCGTTGCAGAGTTCTGGGTGAGAAATTGAGGCTGCTTTCCAACTGTCCCTTACAAGAGTTTTTTAGTTCTGTCATGACAGATTACAGGAAAAAGAAGGGACAGCAGCCTCCTCAAACGCAACAGGGAAAAGTCTAGGAACATAGAAAGTGAATCAGAAAATACAGGCATCTTGCCTTTCATCATCAACATGCAGATCTGTCTCCATTC
>NW_009934346.1:8075-32430 GCF_000696875.1 Nestor notabilis
CTACAATATCCCCACCCGATTACTGGCAGTGGCCGTTGGTGCCTGCAGAGTTTCCAAAGTAAGTTCTCCTCCATTCGCTTCCTACTGTTTTTTTCAACAAAGGAGATGAAGAAATAGCTGAAGGGAAAGGATGGGCACAGCGGAAGCTCTAGCTACTCGATCTTTTGTATACACTGGGCAAAGACATGGGGTTTTGTTAAAGCAGAGGGAGGCAGAGAGCTGGGAAAGCAAGCTATTGGATGCTCTCACTAAAGGATTTTTTCCTGCCTAGGAAGGCACAGGGGTTTACAGTCTACAGGACATCAGTGAAGGCTGGAAGTTCTGCACAGTGACTTTCTGAAGAGAAGCCCTTATTTTTGTACACATTATTACAAGCTCTGCATTACTGTGCATATGATAGTATTAGACAAGTTAGTCTGGAGCATGCTGTATTCAAGCTGTTCACAGCCTGAGAAGCCTGCATGTACCTCTCACTTGCACATGGCCTCTCTGTGCTCAGGAATCCAACGTAAGGTTTATATCATCCCACACAGAGGTGCAGATGTCCGCTTCCCAGAGCAGCAATAACATGTCTCCTCTCGAGTAAGTTATGTTGTTTTCCTAGCGTCTCCTCTGAAGTCACTCTGGCTGCTCCTGGTTCTTCCACATCTCTATACACCATACACTCACACATTTCATTCTCTTTGAGAATTTTTGGCTGGAGAGTGTCTGAATGTCATAAGGTATATCTGTCCAGATTTTGAACTTGCCTAAACTGGCAGAGCTCACTCAGAGTTAGTGTTTTATGTCTATGCAGGATCTGTCTTCTGCTATCTTACCAGCAAAGATAACACTTTTCAAACTACATTTGTTACATTGGTCATGTAGAAATACAGCTGCAAACTAAGACATTTACAGTGGAGATGGCGATGCAGAAATTAGTAAAACTTATTAGTTCTTTCCAAGTATTATATTTTGACCCGCTCCAGTAAGCTAGCAATTACAAAGCTGTATAAGCAGCCAACATGAGCCTATGTACTAACACATGTAACTTATGATCCTTGTTGAGACATGACTCCAGTATTATATGCCCCGTTCTACTGAATTCATTGAAATTACTTCTAACTTTTATTACCATAAATGAGAGTGGAATTAGCTTTAACATGAATATGCAGCCCTATGCATATGCAATTATACTCTGTATTGATATATATGTGCATAAATCATCTATGCATGGAGTGCATATATATACTGTCATTCTTATAAACCAGCAGATTCAGATAAGACAAGTATTTTTCTAGAAAGTGGCTTGTATAATGACTATAATTAAAAATAATAATTTTGCAATTAGTACGAGAGCTCTGGTTGAAATCTGTGTGCTCAGTTTTACTGCAGTGTGATTTGCTCAGTACAGACCTTAACAATACTGTGCTACTTGCAACTCAAGCATCCCATTTAGAAAAAAACCATCATGAAGCCGTTGCAGTTTATGATTGTGACTGAACAAATGTTCAGACTTGCTCTTTCTGAATTTGAATGGATACAAAGAAGAGGTGAAAAAAAATCCAGGATGGTTCAGTTCATTCTTGACAGTCACCTCACTGGTAGCTGGGTTTACAGCTTTAGGTTTCAGTAAGAAGGGCAGGCTGGGCTTCTGGACTTGAGAAATGCAAGTCTGCAGTAGGAGATGTGCAGGGAGGGAATGAGTGGGAAAGGTTTCATGCATCTTAAGAAACTTAGAGTCTGAGTTGAAACCTCAAAAAGTCAAGAGGGGAGCTCTAAAAGTACTGAATTCTCTCACTCATCATATGACAGGCAAGGCTTAGGTGTTTTCTACACCTTCGAGGACATCTTTTCAAGCAGCACATCAAGATGCTTACCCAGAAAGGGGTAACTAAGTCCAACCCCAACAGTTTCTCCAACTTGCAACTACCCATTAAGTGTACAGTCTTCAATGATTGCCTCTACTTCAATCTGTAAGCTTCACAAGAGTGGTAGAGGTGGGAACTAACATTAATGGTAATAAGAGGACACACTATGGAAATCCTTACGCTAAACGAGCCAAAACTACAGAACAAGAAGATTAGTGACCAAAGACTTAAAAGATTGAAGCAAAGAATCAGCTCAGACTTAAGACATGTTTGGATAGGCCTTAATTTATTGAAAAGAAAAAAAAAATAAATCAAAAAATGATAGAAGGATTTTGATATATGGACTCCTTACAATTCAAACTAATGAGAGGTTTGCTAGAGACTTTGGCCAGCACAAGTTTGACAAACTCTTTTAGTACTGCACTCAGGAGTTAAAAGCAACTTCTCTGCTTGTTAAACACATGCATCAGCAGGCATTATGGCAAGTAATTCACTGGCAGTTTTACCAGTTTAGGGTAGGAGCTACAGAGACACAATACAAAGGGCTACAAGTGCTTCTGCGAAGCTCTAAACTGGTGCAGAGTTAGAAGAAGTGCTCACCAGCAAGGGACTGTCCCTTCATGGCATGACTTCTCTTTCACCCGTTTGTAGAACACACGTGAAAGCTGAAGGGTGCTCAGAAGGAACAGAGCTGACAGGGCTAGAGCTTAACAGGGTGATGTTTCAACAGTACATTTGCAAGTTAGCAACTTTGTGTAATCCAAGGAGTGCCAGAAGGCATGGGGAGCCGAGGGATGGGGGTGAAGGTGAGGGGAAATTAAAAACCAGTCTACCTTCAGAAACATGCTTGCTGAGGTTATGTGGAAATCTCAGTAGCCAGAAAACTGTTCAATAGGGTTTTCAGAAGTTTACGAAGTAAATAAAAGCTGACTTGATCATGCTATGCGTGCGTAATCCAACTTCAAACCTTACCTTGTATATACTGTCTTGCCTTCCCCTCAAATCGAGAGGGACTGGCAGTAAATGCAGCTCTGAACACAACCTCTTTGATCCAGCCTTCCTTCTCTTATTGCATTGTAGTCTTTTTCCCAGTTCAGAGTCAAACTCTTACTTCAGTTAGGAAATGGACACTCACTTGCAGTCTGAATGGAATCCTTATGGGCTGTATCTCAAACTAAAGGTGATTTTAGTTTAGCTGCATTTCTTAAACTTGTGCTTGCTGATTAATCAGAAGCTGCTCGTGAACCCTTTTCAAGGAGGACCTGGCACCCTATTTAAAAATCCCTGGACTAAATCCAACTACTTTAGCTGTTTTTTAGGCTTCCCTATTCAATGCAGGACATCAGACAGGTATTTTCAGAACTTGTTTCTCCACTTTGCTGGGTTTTACAGTGTATAACTTCACTAAGGATTCATCAGAAACAATAGCCTCTGGTTTTGTTGCAGTTCTTTTCAAAGTACTCAGAAAACTGGAGCTATAAAAGCAGATCCCTTACACTCCATTCAAAATGGATTTCTGCAAATACTCCTGGTAAGCACTAGGACACTGATTGTTCCAGAGTGATATAGGCTTGCTACCAAGAACTATTCAAAATACCTGTATTCTGAGAAATCGGATGCTCAAGCGTACAGAGAGGCTACCCCGCAGTGTGCATCTGTGCCTTCTCCTTTGGAGTCACAGAAAGATGTCAGGATCTAGTTTTTGAGGCTCTTGTTTTCTAAGGAAAAAAAAAAGAAGATACAAATAAAAAAAATGGAGCAACATACTTGGGCAGCAAAGGTGGGCATGTGCAGGCCCAGCTCAAATCTCAGGTAAAGATTTGAGCCTCCAACTCTACATACTCGCAGCATCACAGATGCAAATACACATCTCTGGTACCGAGCCTCAGGCAGTGGAAGCTGCTTCAGCTTTCCAGGCCGATTCTGAGCAGCTCAAAAAAGAGTGGTACTACTATTCTGAAGTGAGGTTGCTTCCTTCAACATCTGTGGTGAATATGTGATACAGGCTGCTATAAGCATCACACGTATTTAAAACTAACAGGAGATGTTAAGGCTTGGTTCAGCCACATTGTGGTCATTAGGAGGAGGGAGCTACACAAATGCTTCATGAGATACATATGCTGTACTAGGGTACTAAGGGCTTTGCCTATTCTGATAAATCTCCCATCCTGTCTAGATTTTTGAGAAATAACAGGAAAAACCCCTTTCCAAAATAGAAAGTATAAATAGGGCCCCAAACTGTGCCTTTTAGCACAGTTCTCAACAATGAGATATTTACCTTCTGTTTAGCTGATGGCATTTAAATTAATCTCTACTCCTGCCTACTGCACAAAGGAGAAAAAAAAAGGAAAAAAATCAATAAAATATCTGGCAACATTTATTACATGATTTCTAATGGCTCGTTAAAATAATGACACTTCCTTATTATGGAATAAATTAGTACCATTGTCAAAACAGTGCTCTCTGCAGATGGAATGTGTTTTCAGATTTTTTTTTGGTTTTAATTAGGAATAGTAGGTTTTTTTCAATCACAAAAGCCTACTTTTCTGAGTCAACCAGAGGCATTGTTATTTGTTTTTATTAACACATACAAAATTATTAGGGTATACAAATGCGTTTCCTTTTTGGACACAGTGAAAGCTAAATAAATGGGCATTACAGCATTAGTTTACATCACACTTTGTTTCAGAAAACACCGTTTATGATTAAACAAATAGGTTTATATATATGTATATGTAAAAAAAGGATCTTGAAATAGCTGGATAACAAATCATTGATTTATACTATCAGAAGGCTGGGAGCAATTGTGTCTCTAATGATTGTGCCCTTAGCTTTCAAACCATAACCTCCACTGATATGAGTTCCCATTTAAAAAACAAACCCAAACCCAAAACACAGCCAAACACCACCCAAAACCAAAAGTCCCAGAACACCAACCCCGCAGAACACAAAAACTCAAAGCAACGGCACAACTTTCCCCAGGCCAATAACTTTTCCTGACGGCTTCAAGCACAAATGAATTATTTTAAATATCACATAAACCTACTGTAAATTAAAAAAATAGAAGATTACTTTACACAATGCATGGAAACCATATCTAGTGAGCACAAACATTTACAACTGTGTCATGTTTTTTTCCTTGCATAACCCATACTCACACACAAACCAGTTTTCAAAAGAATTAGTGAAATATTCAGTCCACTTTTGTTTCTTTTATACAATATGAAATGGTTACAATACCATAGTATTTTTTAGAATAAGTTAAACATCAAGACATATGGCAATAGCATTGTACTATTCTTTCTACATACATATGAAATCCAGAAATTCAGTCTATTTTTATTCAGTCACAGAAATGAATAAAGACTAAGATCCAGTTATACTGGAAAACTAGACTAGTTCTAGAAACCACAAATACTGTAAGCACTTTGGTATAATATGTACAGATTGTGCTGTCAATATCATGCTTGCATACTAGAACTGATCAACAGATCTCAACTTGTGAATTGAAGTCAAAGAAAAAAGGTACTGTAAGACTTGCTTTCTTATTTCTTTCTCTTTCTGGAAATGATTCAGTCAAAGAAGATGCACCACAAGCACACATGCAGCATTTGTATGATGTGACTACAAATTAAATATTAAAGAGTTTTTTAAATACAATGCAAGACCAGTCTCCTTAAGTGCATAGAACATAATGCAGAATACTGTTAATTACAGGGACAAGTACAAAGATATTAAACATTTTAACAGATATCGAATAATGTTCTCATAAAAAAAAAAAGGTGTGAATGAGAACAGGCATTCATTCTTCTGTTGTTACAAAGATCAACGTGGTTTATCTCCCACTGGTAGGAGAAACAATAACTGCCAAATCATGAAAGATATCTGCTGCAACCATTTTATCTCTGTCTCTTAAAGGCATAGAATTGCACCTTCAAACTCTTGAGCATTGCACCTTCAAACTCTTGAGCAGTTTGGATACTTGGGTGGGTTTTATCCTTTTTATTTTTATTTAAGAAAAACTTCTCTTGCTAGAGGTGGAACTCAGAAAGTGCATTTTCAATTAAAGGGTTTACTCTTCCCCCCTATTTTATGAATGCATTTGCTGTGGTTTAGAAACTTTAGCTTAATCTATTAATTCCTTCTATCACTACAATTTATCAGAATGTCTAAGATCTATTCAGGCAACCCTGCCAAGTTAGGTAGCCCCTCCTTTTGCTAAGCAAATGGTATTAAATGCTAAGAAAGCCAAAATACTGCAATCTTTATCCAAGTGAAATGCCAACTTAAAGAGTAAGGATTTTCTGCAGGATTTTCAGAAGATTTGAACTGTATGCAAAGTCTTCCCAAATTTGTAATTTATCTTTTGGATTTTGGGATATAGTAAACTGCAAATACCACATTCAACTAATACTGCAAGTCAGCTTCAGACTATGGTCTCAGGAACGAAATGATAGCCCCAAAACTCTCAACCCAAGCAGAGGAAACTCACCCCAATCCTTACTCATTTCTCCCACAACAAAAACAACTCATTTAACATGTAAACACAAGGGATGATGGGTCTCATTTGAAGCTCCTACTGTTGGCAAGTAATACTTCATAGGTATCAGAAATACTTTAGTTAATGTCTCCATATTTCCCCCATTTCTAAGATGCTTTCTTTTCTTTACAGAAGCTTTAGCTATTTAATATCAAACTGAACAATTGCACAAAAACTACAGCACCAAGCTTTGCTAAATGAAACCGCTGGAAAGCACACACAGGAGAAAAGAATTTGACTTGTGTTTTTCGAATGGGCTAGCAGTCAAATGAGTTTAAATAAAACTAATGTTAACACATTCCTTAATTGAAATGATTCTTAGCAGAAATAAATGCAGATCAGCATGATCTTACTGTAGGCTAGTTGGTGACCCAGCCAGACTTTTGTGCAGGTTAGGGTTTTGACTGTGCCTGTTCCGACTGCGAACAGATGAAAACATGGTGTTGCAACCTGGGACTTTACATTTGTGGAGCTGGCGGAGATGCACAGTTTTGTAATGAGCCCTGAAAGTTCCTTTATTACTGTAAGTTTTTTGACATATATGACAAGTTATTGGCAAACTGGAAGGTAAATTTGTAAAGTTTTGATTAGCTTTCTCAATTAAAGTACAGTCTTGGTAGAGTTCATCACTGGGCATTAGGCTGGGTCCTTCACAGCTTTCATCACTATCATCCAAGGGCATGGTGCATATTTCACTTCCTCCATCAGAATCCCAAGAAGAATGAGCACTGCTCTCAGATTTAATGCTGGAAGTAGTGCTTAGGTCCAAAACAGCTCCATCATTCGATGGATCGTATCCGTAACTTTCAGAACAGGGTTCTCTAATTTTGCTCATTGGAAAAACGAAGCTGCCTGTTCTGTTCATTCCTTTGAAGATTACAGAAGTATGTCCAACATGTTGTTTTAAAGAGACATCTTGGCAAAACTCCTTAGCCATGTCTTTCAAGAGGTATGTTGCATTGAAATGGTTGTTGAATTCCAGTGTATCTTTAGTCAGAAGCTTATGATGAAGGTTTAGGTTTGAACTATGTCTAGAAGAACAAAGACAAGCTTAGCAAGAAAGCGTTTTGCCTCACTTAACAGCGGTTTCATAATGATCATTAACAAAGAAAAAAAAAATCAATATTTAGTAGCATGCATGAACTGTATAACTAATTTGACCAACTGCCACACTGGGAGTGCACACAGATGACCTGAACTTGCTTGCACTGGCATATATCAGAAATAACTCTACAGAAATCAATGTTTCAGATTCTCTCCTGCATTGTGGATAGCTGTCTGTTCCACCAGATCTAGTGCTGGGCCTAAAAGAGTCGGGGGTCAGGCTAAAAACCTGTATACTGAACTGAGATCAGAGAATGGATTGAGAGGGGTAAACCAAGATTCTTTCCCAATGGACAACACAGGAAAGGAGTGACACCTGAGTCTGCAAAAAATACCGATGATCTTAAGTACTGTAGCCACGTGCCACGATGCAGCTGTACACATCAGTGCAGAGCTTTCATTTGACAGGATTTTCCTTGAAGAAAGGAATTTTACATTTTATGCAACTTGCAGTTTTCAAATGGGCATCTCTAGATTCAGTTTAAAACCACCAAAACATAAAAAAATCACTGCTCCTCACTGGATACTACCAATCAGTTCACTGAAAACTTCCAGACTCTGGATAGGAGATCCAATTTATTGCAAAACAGGGAAAATACTAATTTTTCCCTTTGCTATCATGGTTTAATCCGAACCATGAACTGCTCAGATGGGCACAGAAATGTGGGACTTGAAGTCACAGCACTCTATGTTATAAAATCTAGAAACTTCTACAAAGTTGTTTCACGTAACTAAGTTGTTTCACACAACTGCTGTTTTGCACAAAGTTTGTTAACTTTCTTGTGAGTTAGGCTTTTTTTTTTAAATAAACCATCTTCCAAAAACACCAATGTTAAAACTTAACTGAATGTATTGGTGTGGGAAGGAATTCATGGCATGTGAATGCAAATCTTACTCCTGGCCTTCTTTCCTGTGGCCCATATCACAATTACAGTGGAGAGGAATTCACATCTGGGAAGATGCAAGCAGCAGATCAGGGTATGAAGCCCTGCCAGCAGCAGATGAAACTGTGCATCTCAGATGCAGCGGCCAGTCCTCAGCGACCAGCTCATCCTCTCTCTGGACTGCATCAGCTGGCTCCAGCACTCCTAGCAGATTACAGACAATCTAAACCTTGTGTCACTCTGAACGACTATCCAGGCATGCTTCCTGCAGCCAAAAGCTGCAGTTAAGACTCTTACAGAAGAGTTAGAAAACTTACAACGCTTAGTTGCACTTTAACAGGTTTGTTATCTATCAGTTATCAACTCAGATACATAACTGACGGTCAACAATAAAGCTTCAGTTCTTGTTTCTATGTGTATAATAGGCTGAAATGAAGTGATTTACAGCAACACAATACTGCAGCTAACAGTAAACTGAATCAAACTCATGATATACTTTAGGAATTAGTATGCAATCTCACATAAAAGCACTACCAATGTGGATAAACGCCAGATAGTGTTAGTTCAACTAGCACTGTGTAATGTTAAGTTTTGTACCGACACAGTGTAATCTTACTTTTATTATGGTTTTTTTTCACACCAGTCTGTTGAAAATCCTTGAGTAAAGCAAGGACAAGAGCAAGTGAAGATTTCCTGAATTGATCTCATTGCTTTTTCATTAAAGAGCACTGTATACATTAAAATACACATGAAAGTACATATTAAACATGTAAGTCCACACATGCATCTATTGGCAAACTGCTGAATTCATACCCTTGTGGCTTTCCCTTTATGTTCTAAAGTATTCTTTCAACTATTGCAGTATTTATCAGTTATGAAATTTTCATGGCTTTATTTAATACCTTATCTAGTGGAAAGGAAATGTTTCTTTCAATGGATTTTCATTTCATGAATGTTCTGATAAATTATCGTACCTGTTATATGAGGATATACAGAAAAATCTTTGCAGGCTTCATTCCTCAAACACTCATTTTAATTTCAAATTAGGCTCCATTGTGATGGTAAAATAAATACAATTTTGTTTATGATTTTCTTACCTGTCTCGACTTCTACGAGAAGGGAAAGCAGCATTACAGCCCTCAACTGTGCAAATATGCATTTCTTTGAGATGTACATTTTTAAAATGCATTTTTACACTGTAAGGGTTTTTAAAAGTCTTCTTACAGATGTCACAATGAAAGCGGCTTTCTTCCTTCTGAATCCCTAGTGCATGTTGACTGACATGATCCATATCTTTAGAGTCTTCAAAACAAGGAATGGCAGCACCCCTGTTTGACAAAGTGCTGAAAAAGCCCCCGGTCAGCAAGTGGTGTTGCAATTCAGGGCAGTCATCTTTAGGAATCCTGCGCTTTGACTGCTCTTTAATATACATGGGGGGTTCAGTCATTGGTTTTATAACATCATTGTGGTGGTGTTTTGGATCTTCATACATAATCTCATGGGAAACTATTTTTAATGGTTGGTTTTCTTCTGGTTTAACCTCTTTCTCATAGTGATGCAATTCATTCTCAGAGATATCCTTGATGTATTTGTTATTTGGCACAAAGACAGATTCAAAATACTTTGGGCCCTCTACCCCAGAGACAGATTTCCATGAATTACCTGAATAGGGGTGCTTTTCCACCCTGTCGGTCACCCGCTTCTCTATCTTATGCTCACAGGTCTCAAGCTCTCCATCGCTTACCACTTGCAGGCGTGTATCATCTTCAGAACTGGCAACATCACTACTTTCATTCGGTGTCTCAACAGCTTCTTTTTCTATCTTAATAGGCATACTTGATTTACGAGATTTCTTCTTGGGTAGCATGTCAAATGGCAATTCATTTGAAACAAGCTGCTCTGGTATAGAGGAGGAAACAAGAGGCAGAGAAGGAAGAGTACCTGGAGTATTAGCAAGCTCAGCTGGTGTGACTGGGCTACGGTAAAAAGGAAGAACAGGCTGTACTGTCTTCAGGTTTGGGAAGAGGACACCATTCTGTCCGATACTGGGAAATCCAGCCTGACCCTTTGAATCTGTACAAGAGCTGGCATAGCTGGTAATAGTTCTGCTATCCGGAGCTAGAATTGTAAATTCCGTCCTTTTACTATCTCCAGGTCCAGCAATGGTCAAACCATTTCTTAGATCTTTATCCCTGTTATTTCTATTCATTGGCATATGGAGTCTGGGGTTAGGATTTGCACTATGACGATTGCGACTACGCAGAGAGCTAAATACCATATTGCAGCCCTCAATTGTGCATTTGTGCTTTATCTTCAGATGAACAGCATTGTAATGTATTTTCAAAGTACCTTTGTCATAAAATGTCTTTTCACATGCAGTGCAGAAAACACGCCCTTTCCTTGGCCCAGCGCCATTCTTTTCAACAGATTTCATTTTGGTTTCTGGAGATAGTGCTGTCATTTCAAGCTTTGCTGCTGCATTATGTGAACTGGAATCACTTAAAAGGGCATCATCTTCTGTTTTAGTGGTGACATCTGGACCATTTATGCTCCTCTCATTTTCAACTTGAAATGGTGCAGAACTAGAAGTTAAGAAGCTGCTTTCAGAAAATGGTATCTGAACATCTTGTTTAGTTTCATTGCTATGGTCTTGACCTTGCTCAATCAAATGTCTTTCTGGCGGTGAACCTATCAAAGGTGGAGGCACTGGACTGAAAAACTGAAATGGCAGCATGAAAGCCATGTTATTTACAATATTCTCAAAGGGATGAATGTTGGCGGGACTAATTTTGTCCAAGGAAGGAGAAAAATTAGGACTGTGTTGATTGCAGCTCTCAATGAATGCCCTAATATCCAAATTGGCAGTTGGTGGTGGTATTATAATGGATTGCCCTTCTTTCTCTTGAATTGCCATTAACTCTACAATGGATTTAGTTTCTCCAAAACGAAGAAACTGCTGCAGAGTAGCCAGTTCTTCTTCAGTGGTCATTATGCTCCAGTGATCCAGCACCTTTCCTGAAGCATCCTAAAGCCAAAAATATTTAAATGAGTCCGACATTAGTTAAGGCAAACAAAAAACCCCTCCCCTGAATCTCTCATTTTTTCAGGGACTAAAACTTCTTCTCCAGTGAAATGATAAAATCATTCTATTTAATGAGATTAATGCCAATTCTGTGATACTTTCTTCCAAATTTTACTACCCCAGCGATACTATTTCTTTCAGAACTAACAGTGTTATTTTCCAATAAACTGTTCTTTTTTCCCACAAAAATTAAGACACGTCATTTGAACAACAGTTAGTATCATGTAAGTCCAGACAGCAGAGATGGAGCAATCAGACCAAGATTTAGCTCCTCATTTAAGTCAAGTATTCTTTCATTGCAAGTTTAATAATCTTCCAAGCAAGTAAGATCAGAGAACAAATGAACCTGTATTGATCTATTGCCAGTGTTCACAGAGCACAGCTGTAATTACACTAGTGTTGGAGTTCTTTCAAACTCTAGCTATGCCTAACTTTTCCCAATAACTACAATAAATATTTTATCACAGAACATGTATTTGATGGCCTACTGAGATTTTTCACAGTGCATGTAAGAGTTTCTAAGATGATGAAGAACGTAACATTATAAATTTTTCATGTGGTAGAGGTTCAAGGTAATTGATTCCATATTTTTAATCCTAACACTAAAAAGCAAGATTATCAAGACCATTAAATATTGATTCATGTCATAATGTAAGATCATAATGTTACTTTACATAAAAGGTAACTTCCACAGTAGCAAGGACTAATATCAGTGCAAGCACACAGGGCCAAATTCATCCTTGATGTAGCTCCACTAAAGTCAGTAGTGCTACATCAGAGACGAATATTGTCCCTGTTGTTTAAAAAGATGGGAAGTTTATTTGTCAATGTATTATGCTACTCTATAAAAGCAAAGTCCCTGTTTAAATAATACTAGCACAAATTCTGAAGCCTTTACTTTTATACATTCCCAGTAACTTTTATTTTTTCTCTTGGCTTATCTTTCTTGATAGATTTGAGCAAAGTCGGAAGGTTTCAGGTAAGTCTGACTCAGAGAACAATGACCAAAAATCCATCATTTCTTTTCCAGCACTAACCTTGTACAAGTCTATTACTGCCTTTCAGATGTATTACTTTGTTAATGCATTGTGAACCACTGATAAGATTAAGCTAGAAAACATTATGAATTACTACTCAGCTATCATATTTATATTTAAAATACCTGTAGCACATATCCACGTATATAATCCTGTAGTGTCCAATCCAGGGCATGGAGAATCTGTATCACCTCTTCCTGCTTCAGTACACTGAAAAGCCGATCTAACAGAATTTTAAGGCGCACAGGAATGGCTTGGGTTCCGTACAACATGAGGCTACTGATATCAAAGACAACATTGGATTGAACTATTTCTACCTGGCTTGATGGGTAGAGGTTGGGAATCCTTAATTTGCTCAGGGCTGAAAATAAAATCACAAAATGTAAACAAACTTGAGTCACAAGAGAGAGATAAAACTGAATGTAACTAATACTAGGGTTTGGGGGGGGGGGGGGGGAGGTGAGGAGTGACACAAAAAGCATGCTATGGAGAGGAGGATCCTAAAAGGTTTTATATAGATTGTAAGAACAAATATTACCATGTGCTACCCATCCATGCCGGCACTGGTCACATTGTCGCTGATTTATTTTCCCCGGTTTGAAGCACTGACAACTACAGTTCAGGAGAGTGCATCGGATAGCCTGGAAATCAATAGAAAGGATGATAGGTAATATATAAGCACCATCTAAAGTGCGCAGAGTATACATATAAAATCCACCCATAAAATCCACATGAAGTCGGTTAGCATACCAGCACATACCTACCAATGTGCAATAGAAGTAATCTAGGCAAAACCTGAGTTATGCAAGATTACTCTGCTTAAGAGAGGATCAGTCACCAGCTAGAACACTAGAATATTATGGAAGCAAAATATTTAATGTCGTACATGCAACACTTCTGCGGATTTATTTAGGCAGAAACACCTTTTTAATAATAATGAAGTGTTCTTGTGCAGTCACCTCAGCTATCATCTTCATGTAAGACCACTTTTTTTTCAGGAAGGTTTGAAAACAAAGACATACAGATGAAAGTCCCACTCGGAGTTTTGCTGGAATTCTATAATATAAGAAGCTCTAATAAGCAATGCCTTAGCTCTGCACAGATGCCATCCCTTACATACAGCAGTATCCACATAGAACGTAAGTATCCTGTCCAAGATACAGGAGTCCACTAGTGCTTCTCAGTAACAAAGCTCACCAAAAAGTACTCAAGCTTCTCCAAATACTATAGCAGTCACACTTGGTTAGAAAAATGCTTGAAAGATAATAGGCAAAATAGAGAACATGCAGAGGCAGCAACCAGTTGCACAGTTCAATTTCTGCATCACTTTACTCTCACCTAGATCATCTATAATGCAAATCAAATTAGTATTCAGATATTCCTAATCGACAGGGTGATACAAACTTGCTTCCTGGAGTATTTGCTTTCTTCTGTATGTGCCCATCTGCTGCAGAAGGCAGACAGACAACTTTGAGGTCCTAGTTAAAGCACTATAGGGATTGCTATAGAGCAAAGCATTTGTAAGGATTCTGTATTGCTTAGATCTGACACTGAGAATAGCTCCTGCATAAATGGAATATTTATTAAGGGAGGGAAAGTGAAGAAATTAATGTGCAGAAAGTCTGCACTGGAATAAATAAATAAATAAGATTACACAATTGTAACGTGTCTGCATTTTTCTGGTTTTAAAGAAAATGTTTTATGTTTTGAAGTACAGAGAGGCAAATATGAAATAAGGCAAAGTTATGCCCACCACTGGCTGCTACCCATGCTCCGAGGGTCATATGCAAAATGGGGACTTCCTCTACTTATTAGTATCCATAGAAAAGCAAGACAAGACTTGAAGAGAAAAGTAACGTCTTTTCAATGCAGGCATCCCCACATTGGCAGCTTTGGAAAACATACAAAGAAGCAAGTTTTTGGACAATCAGACTAAGAAAAATGAACGCAGGAGATGTTTAAAATGAAAAGGACATTAAGAGAAAGATAATTTCACTGGGGTTTTGCAATGGGCATTTCTTTAGGCTTGAAGAATTTGACTGATTCAGGGCAGAACAAGACACTGCGTACAACAGTCTACTACAAACAAGCATGTGCAGGACATTTGGATGCCCAGTGCCTTAAATGACTGGATTTGGACTGAGATTTTAAATTCTCAGTAGCTGGTTTATCGAGGAGATAGCTTACATGCACATCTCCAAACTGCAGTGACTTGATGCTGAGATTCATCTTTATTTGAAGAATCAGAACAAGTGGCAACAGGGCTATTGAAATTTCTGAATCATTTTGCCTTTAATCTTTTAAAGGAGTCATTGCAAAATACTGAATTCTCGAGAAAAGCTCTGTGCTCCACAGAAAGTCATAAAATCCACATCAATACCCCACATAGTGTGAATTGCTTCACTTTAATAGAGGATATATTTTCACTTAGATGCTAAAATACTTTCATATAACAATAAAAAGCCATAAATTTCTTCCAGAAAGGTTGGGAAAAAAAGACATAGTTGGCTGCTGATTCATTTCTCTCACAAGATCTCCAACAATAATGCAGTTGAAGTCTTCTGCCTCTGTCCATACATATTATTCTGTGCCTTGCACAGACTGAACCCCTTCCATAAGCAACCCTGCTAGGTTTGGTAGGCTGCTGTGCATTCCACGAATGCATCTTTTGCAGTGCCTCCAGACAGCATTACAAAAGAGTACTTCCTTTTTCTGCAAGAAGTACCAGAAATATGCACAATGAAGAAAGCTGTCATGATGATAAGTTAATTGAGATTTCAAAATTCTTTAAATTCTTCTCCTTTGGACATGTTCTGCAAACCACTGACCTTCAGAACTATTTTTTCTTCTCGATTTGTGTACTTAGACAAGAAAGATACATTGCACAAAATCCTGCATTTCAGAGCTTTGTGTAACATCTTTTTTCTACATGATAAATGTATTTATTATGTCCTCCTGCATATGTGTAGAAGACTGCACAGGCAAAAAGTAAAAGGAGGACATTTTGCTTTACGTATATGAAAGCAGCTATTATGGAGTAAAGTTCCCTTCTCTTCTAAATATGGAACTGATCCCCTCTCAAGTAAATATGTTCCTGCTTCTGGACACCAGTCTTAGATGAAGTTAGCTTGCACACTGCCAACATATCAAAGTATACCCTCAAATCAGGGATCTGCCGCTGATTTAAAAAATGACTTGTAAGAATCCCTGAGAAGAAACACGTGTGATTTTCAGGTTGGTAGCATTTCCCTTCATTTGTGCTTGACAGAGTTTGTCTCTCTTAAAACCTCTCCACCAATATTTGCGTTAATGTAGTCACAGAGAATATGTAACATGGCAAAATTAACTTTTAAATAATCAGCGAGTCACAATTCTGAATCTTCATTCATTGTTCAGCTTAAAAAGGCACTTCTAAAAGATGCACTTTGATTATCTCCCAAGTTAACTTGTATCAGAGTTTAATGAAGAGAAATTTGGCAAAACTTCATGAGATTAATATGCTTGCCTTTTGCCTGTTAATCCTACTGTCCTTAATACGCCTATTCTAAGGTACTGTAATTATATCAAGTCTTTTAATGCGCTTTATTTTCCTAACAAGTAGAACATACACACAATTTCATTCTACAGAACAAAGGAATAACTTTCTATATTGCAAACATGTAGAACTTGAAAATTGTAATTAAGGGATTGGAAATGTAGATGGAAATTAAAATGGAATTTTTTTAAAGTGCCATCTTTTCATTCAGGTCTATTATTTAGTTTCATTTTCCAGAAACATAAGACAGATGTTTCAAAAAAATAGATCTTATGCTATCATCAAGGATCTTGTTATTGCTTTCCAGTCACTCTCTCCCTCACAAATGGAGCTAAATCCATTATCAGCAACACTTTCTTCATTTTATTTATTTTTTTTTTAATAAAGTTGAAAATTCTGACCAAAATTTCCTGTGGTTTTACCGGCATGACTGTGGAAATCCAAATGTCAGATTTTTTTAATGCAAATAATTCCTTATTATGAGAGAAACAGATGAACTATTAAACTGGTCCCTATAAAACATCTAACGACGAATCACTGAAAAAGAAATCTTAACATCTGTTGCCTGCTCATGACTGCTGACATCTTTCTTTGCCAGATATTGATGTGGCTTCGATTATGCTTTAAAAGTTACTGAATGTTACTTTGGAGCCCACTCGCAGCCTTTACAGAAAAGCACAAGCTAATGGGACAATTTCATTCTCATTGTGGGATATAATCAAGCTTCGTTTCTAAAGCAAGTTTGAGATCATCTGTGCTCTCCTGAAGCCTTTTGGGACCTACTCTTGCTTCCAACATACTAACAGCAGGTTTAAAAAATGCAGCAATAGGAGAAGGGCTGTACAACTGTGTCAAATCGCATTTAGTGTTAAGTGGATTCTGGTTTGACAGCACTTTGGCTTGGGAAATAAATTAAAATGTAAGCAAGTATTGAAGATACTGTCAGGATCGAGTTAGAGATCTCTGCTCGCACTGGAAAGCCGGTCTGGCTCTCTGCATGCAGCGAGAGCTGCAAATGCAGACACCACTAAAATGGAAGAGCAAGTCCCAGGTTACCCTGGTAGTGTTTAGTGTTGGTATTGCACAGGTCAGCAGCCTCACTTGTTTCTGGCATCCAAGAAAAACCCTTGTCTTCTTTGCACAAAGCTACCCCTCACTTTACAAACTGGTATTTTAAAGCTACTGTCATCACATGAAAAGCATGAGAGCTTTACTGCTCTGCTATGAGGTTTAATGACAAAATGCTGGCCTTGATGCTGTGTTACAGGGACATCTTTTCCAATCAGGGGTTAGAAATTCCTATCAATTTAAAATGCAGGTTTGAAATAAAAATAGGAATTACATGAAAGAAATGTGTGAAAGTTCCACTAGATGAGACGTAACTTTTCATGTCCTTCTAGCAACAAGCTGTATCTCCTACAGTCATCTCATCTTCATTTCCCAGAAAAAGTAATCCCACTGAATATACGTAACCCTCCAAGATATGTGCTCTGGTGAGAAAATATCCTATAGAAAAGAACTGGTACGAGTCCCATTTCTGTAGAATAGACTAGCAGGGGCTCTACAGCAAGAACACTTGTGGAGGAAGAGCCAAGAATTAGAATGGGGGAAGAAGATCAATTTGTAAAGCATTAGGATTTTTGGTTTTGTCTGCCAATCAGGTATAACATAAAAGCCTTTGTACGTCCTAGAGTACAGGTAGCAATTTCCTCACATATTAAGAATAATCCACAGAAATTAAGCGCTTTTTGGTTTACAGAACTAAAATTAAACATGAGACATATGTATGGTAATTAGGAAATACTTTCTTGCTTGCACTTCGTAAGAGGTTTGCAAAGGAAGTAAAGGGATGGATACATTTATCACCTCTTAAATTCAAAGTACAATCCACAGCTAAATCAAAGGACAAATCCAAATCCGTGTGTACCTTTCAGTAAAGAAAGCAGTAACTATACATAAGAGTAAAATTGCCTTCTTGGCCAATTTGCTTTCTTTCCTGTTTGTGCTGTTATCCACTGGATTTCTTGTGGTTGCAAAGTTTATATAAGTCTTCCTCTTTCACCACCCATTTACATTTGATTACTTCTGTGTTTGAATCCTTTGAGCAACCACTGAAAGCAGAGATAAATTAGAACCCCCTTTATCTTAAGCGCCTCTGTCAATGCTGTACTTTTCCACATCATACAATAAGCAAAGCTTCATTTTATAATTTTTTTCTTTGGGAGGCAACTTTTACCACTTCACCTAGGGATACATTCCACTGATAAATAATACTATTGGTCTGTTTTGTCATGATCTAGAACAAGTTCTCAATTTACATTTTGTCCACCTTATTTTCACCGTACCACAACTCAGCTGTGCTTATCTGTATCACACTAATAATACTTGTTTTTCTCATCTATCCCATGTGTGTTTGTACCCATCATGTCCCCTCTATAGTACATATTTAACTCTTCTGTGTGTTCTTCATAAGCACAGACTTCAGCTTTTGATACTCTGTTGAGCCCTCTGCAGTTTACTGAAATTAAAATATATTCCAGTATATTCTAAGTGCAATCACAAAAGGTGTTGGGCTGCTCCAGATGGTGTTAAGTACTTATTGAAGACTTAGCCCAACAATTAAGCCTAAACTGCATGTTGATACATTAGAGTTCAGATTAAGCATCTTATATTTCTATTGTTCCTTGAAAGTTTCAATGTATTCCCAGTTTAGTAAGGCTATGAATCCCATCTGCCTGTAGAGAACATTTGGAGGGCCCCTGCAGCACCTTCAAGGAAAGGCTCTGAGCCATTTTCTTCTTCCTGACATGCCCACTTCAAAGAGGAAAGAGGGATGGCTGGAGGATGGACAGAACATGGAAACCCTTCAGTGCCTGTAAGCAGAGCAGGAAGGACGCATGGGGAATGGGGAAAAGAGACACACCAAGCAATAGTGCACTGAAATGCACTTACATGTGCGCAGGTCTGACAGCAAGGCCCATTTGAGTTACTCTGCACAAGGTAAACTTGGCCCATGCTACAGCTTGGCATGAACTTGTTCAGTTTTGTGGTATTTTCTGCTGTCACGTGTTTACAGTTCTCAGTCATGGCTGAGGTCAAAGCTGTGCTGTTAAGTCACACACCACTGATAATCCACATCCACCGCCTGCCTCAGTCCTTGAAACAAATGGATTTCCATTCATATACATTTATGCCTGCGCAAGTACATTTGGCTTTGCAAGCTCTGCTGTTTCTATGCTGAAGTTTAAAATACTTAAGACTAAAATAATGACATAAAAGTATTAAGAAGGAAAATGTCCCCATAAGATTTCCAGTTACCCTAGGCTGAATGCTGCACACACTATCTTATCTCACAAAAAAATGTCTCTTACAAAGTAACAGCTGCTGTTAATAGTTATTTAATAAATATAATAAGTAACAACAAACGTCTTTCATGAGAAGCAAACAAGCAAAACCAAACCTTACAGTTTGTTGTATCCGTATTTCGAGCTTTTAATTAAGCAGAGAAAAGCTGCACACGGAAGTGACAGAGTAAACAGCACTGACCAAATTAGCTCCAACCTTCTCCATTAGCAGACACGTTTAAAACGCTGGCCCTCGATGATTCATCTGACAAACTGCTTATTAGTGAAATAATTTAGCAAAATTCTTGTCTCCTGCTCAAGAGACCAACAAGGAGACAGATGAGAAAGATGGGCCACGACTTGCCTTTTGCAGTGCCACTAAACACGAAGTTACACTCGTAACTCAGCTCCTAAATCTGCAATGGCTCCTCAGTAACAGGGTTTCATACACACCGACCATACACACCAGCTCCTACCAAGCTCAGGAGGTGCAAGAACCTTTTAAAAACGCAGACAAACCCCTTTTGTTTCAGAGGCCAAACAACACCTATTGTGTTGAAGATTTTGGCTGGTGCCAATACCACTCAACTCCCACTTACCCCTTCTCTGTGGGGAAATTATGTTATGATTTTTAATCCTAAAAGAACACAAAGGCCACAAGTTGAATACATTTTCTAGATAAGACCACAGAATACATCCCATTAATTATCTGGATCCTATGTATATATTCATACTGTTTATTTGGGGTCAGATGCCAAAACCTGACCTCCTTTTAAACAGCCACAGCCTGAGCATACACGTAAATAGAGTATTTATCCAGATCCTGCAGCAAAACAAAGCCAATTTAGACCTAGAATTCGAGAAATCGCTCTCTTGTGGGGGTAGCTGAGCATCTTGAGCTAAAAATGCTTAATTGTCCTTGTAATAATTAACTAAAACATCCTCAAAACCATCCAAAACATGAGGGGGGGGTGTGTGGAACGAAAAAGCTCAGTAAAACAGAATTGAAATTAGGTAATACCTTCACACGATGGCATCACCCCATCAAATCAACCATGCTTATGGATTTAAAAGACAGTTTTAGCTGGCTACTAAATTATGGACCATGAGTCCACACGTCATCACTTGGTTAAATAGTTTTTCTGAGAACAGTCCTGAGACTGAGGAGCTGAGATGAGACTGAACTAAACCCAGACTCAGTCCTAGAGTCACTCTGGGCTCATGGGCAGCCAATGGAGAGGAGCTCAGGGCAGACCCGGGCACTGCAGCAGGGCGAGGGAGCAGAAGGGAGCCGTTTCGGAGAGAGGCAGCATGCTACAAGGGCAAACTTTAATCACAGCATAACTTGTGGGATGAAAATCACTCCTCATGCATGTCACTTACCCTAAAGGGCCCCTTAGGGCAACTCTTGTTAATGGCACTGTCAAAATAATTATAAAGAGAAAAGAATGTGAGCGCGCGCACACGTGTGTGTGAGCACACACTCAGACTGCTGCTCTTGAAACAAAAAGCACTGGACAGTAAAACTTAATTTTGCTGTTCAGCAACATGCTTGTAGATACATTGGCTTATGGTGCAATTAATCTCACTTGTTAACAACAGGTGTGTGCTGACAGACAGCTTGGTCAGACTCGGGCAAGCATTTAGATCCTCTTTTACCGTTTGGTTTGGAAAAGAAAACAAGAAATACAAATTGAGGAATGAAAAATGTCACATTATCATTATCTTACGGTTATTTACTTTTGATTCTGAAACAGACTACAATGCTACGGTTCCCCTGGCATACCTGCCCTGGCCTGCGTAAGGCAGGAATGTTTTGCCGAGTATTAAGCAGTGTCTATCACAAGGTATTGAAGTAACTTCCCTTTTTCATAAATTTACAGGAAAGATTCTTATTAGTGCATTCCAAAAATGAGTGAAAGTGCTGCATGCTCATGACAAAAAGTGCTCAGGCTTTAGGAGTCTGGATAAGCCACTGGACAGAAACAGTGTGAAAGGTCTGATGATAAAGCACTAGATGCCATTTAATCTAGCAAATAAATGGTGCACGTACTGTTTATCTGTATTGACTTTCTATGCATACCACGGTAAATGCTGAAAGTACAGACCTATCCATGAACTGAATTTTAATTAAATATATAACTCCAAGCCCTATGTTAGCAAGGAATAAGTGTTATAAACCCAAATGCACAAATATGATAGAAATGAAAAATACTAGTATAAATCAACTGCAAGCCCTTCAAAATACATCTTTACCTAGCTTCTAAAGTGTTATATGTGCACAGTGTGGTGAGTTAATGTTTCAAAGACAATCCTAACTTTTCCAGCTCCTCACACAGCTGCTTAAGTCTCAAAGCCATGAAATATTCCTGCTTATTTTTTTTCCTTTTATCCCTGTTACGGAGCAGAGGCAGAGATTAAAAAATAACAACAAAAAAATAGTATCTCTCTGAAACATTCATCATTACACAATTTCATTTAATGCAATTTCATACATTTTAAACCCAAACAGTACACATATGTACGCATACACATGATACTATCTGTGGTGCTACAATTACGCAATATTTTATGCAACAGGGTCATTCCATTGGTCATTTCACAATTTAAAACTTGGAAACTCAGAATTCCCTTTTAGTGAACACACGTGAGGAAAATCTTAACTGGCTTTCAGTCATCAGCTCCTTTCAAATGGAAAAAATACCCATTTCTCATTGATAATCAGCTATATTTGAAATGTGAAGTAGAAAGTTTGCATTTTGCTGCCTTTTTCCCCCCTTATCTGTTTAAAGAAACAGTTCTACCATGGTTTTAAAGTGTGGAATGAAAATGTCACTGTTTCTTATTCTCAAAATGACTGAGGTATGCTAGAAATTGACATTTTTCCTTATTAATTCAATAATTTTTTTTTTTTTAGGTTGAATATTGACATTTCAGTCCCTAAGCAGATTTTTGAGATTGTAACTAGCAATAAAATAGCAAGAAATAAAAACTAAAAAGAAGACAGACAATGACTCTCTCTGTAAAACTTCAACTGTAGCATCTGCTAGGACAAAAATTGCTGGCTGCCCAACACATAGACACCGTGAAAGCTCCTGCACCGCTGAAGCCAGGGAGGACAGGAAATGATCCAGAGGGCCAAACCAATAGTTTTTCTTCCCTGGATGGATGTTTTGCTGGAATGATGAACTCAAGTTCCATACCTAAAATTTAGCTCAAGTCTGCAGGAAAAATGTTTCCTCAATGCCAAATCATACCAAAAAGTGCTTTTAGATTGTGTCTATGTAGCAAAAACTGTAATCCGAAATTAAATGAGAACACTTCTGTTCTTGTCAGAGGTGTATTTAACGTTACCATAATGAAGTCTTCGTTACTGAAAACAAAAATCAGTCACTGGCTGGTTTGGTAATGGAATGACATTCTCAGTGTTGTATGAATGGATTTTTAACAATATCATGAACGGGCATGGAAGCTGGGAGTCAAGACATTTGGTATCAAAAGGCAAAGCTTGTTGCAGCCTAAATAGGCATAATTTCCTCTCCGTTATAGTGAAGCGCATGGAGTGGCCCAACATTTGTAATATTTTTTCCTGTTTCTGTGAAGATTTCGCTTTCCTGCAGGCTTGGATATGTTTGCAGAGACCATTATTTTAGGGTTCTGAGTAGGTTGTAGATGGTTCGGTAGTTCAAAGAAAAAAAAAAATTAAAAAACAATCAAGCAAAAAACATTTATATAAAGTATGACAAAAAATGTATTTTCCACAACATTAGTTAGTTTTTGCATGTTCACCTATTGTCCAAATAAAAGTCTGATTAAGCTGCAAACTACTACAAACTCTAGTGTTTAAATCAAACAGAAATGCAATCATACTGATTACGAAGAAAACTTACTAGCATTATACACATAATGGTAAGGAGATCTAATGGAATATACATGGTACGCTCTGTATTTTTCCCCTTTTCTGTAAAAGCACCAATTAGAAAGTGTATATTATTCTAATCACTAGAACAAAGAAAACTAACACGCACTGTTGCTAGCAGTTAAAAATAATGCTAGTCCTACTTTGCACCATGACCTAAGTGGAGCGAGGCTCCCCACCTCCCACTCCTCCAGCACTGAGAGCTGAGCCACAATTTCTCTGTTTTAAAACCCAAGTACAGAAACAGAGACATTTGTCTAACACACCGCTTGCATATTTTTCGGCAAACTGCAGTAAACAGAACTGTATTTTCCAAAAGGATGTTAAAAATAGAAGCATATGCTCTTTTCCCACCTAGAATTGTATCCTTACAATTAAAGACTATTAGCTGGCATCCCTTTTAACCGTCAAACTCAGACAGTGGCAGTTCTATAGCCACAAAGAGAAGCAGTAAATGAGAAGAACATGTTACTACACTGCATTTGAGAAAGTTTGGCTCCAAGCTATGCACTGATTAATATCAGATCTCCTTCTTTACTTGCCTCTTGACAATCTTGTCACATCTGGCTGACAAATCCTTACAAGCTTATCCAAACCAAGGCAGCCCAGATCATGCTCCGGGAGTAGCTTGAAGGAAGCGGCAACACCAGCCATGCACTGATGTGCCATCATGAAACTAATGAAGCTGACTTCACTTGCAGACTGCAGGAACACGAAGAAACACAACATGCCTCAAGGTTTTGCAACATAACACAGAGTTAGCTCACCAAGATAAGACAAACAATCAGCTCCCGAGGTTCAAGAAGCCAAGTAGTTACATGAATTACAAAAATTTATATAGAAATCGCTTGAACAACCACCTCAGCTAAATGAGCACAATAAACTCCAACTTCAGATCAGACGTGAAAATTGACTGCTAAATGCCTTTCAAACAATGTTGGGTTGGTTGTTTTTTTTAATTAAACCAAAACTAGTTTATTTCATTTTCTCTCTCCCACATCCCCAAAATAGCAGAATGTTGCCTGGCTCCCAGGTTATTTAAACTGAAAAACGTTGGGGG
>NW_009934346.1:32461-32862 GCF_000696875.1 Nestor notabilis
GGGAAGAGAAAGAAAATAAAGAAAAAACCAGTGTCACTTTTTATCCGCAGGATTTTACAGAAGGATAAACCACAGCCTGTGTATATCAGTAGTCCTCCCCTGGGTTACCGATCTGCCCTCTCCTCATTTTTAAACCAAGGATTCGTTACGCAGAGAACTAGAAGTATTTGGCCAATTAATAAACCAGAAAGTAAAATGCTGTATCTAAAACACATCTAACAAACCCTCATTATGTATGGGCTGACAATTAAATCATGTTTATTTTTCTATGTGAGGGGAAAAAATAATCAAAATAAATTAAATAGGCGTCTCGTATCCTGATGCATTTAACCTCTTAATTAGTGCAATGTATTTAAAAACCAGACCCCCCCGTACACACACACATACCAACACTCATTATC
>NW_009934347.1:0-2246 GCF_000696875.1 Nestor notabilis
ACGAGGTTGGCATCAGCCCACCTCACAAGTGAAACTAGGAAACTGATGAGTGAATGTTTGCCCTAGAATTTTTTCTAAGATGTTCAACAAATCGTTACAGCTGCAGATGAGCAGAGGCAATTTAAACAGCCTCTCAGCCTCCTCTGATATGTATATCACTGCTTTATGTGGCAAGGAGCATTAATGAGATGTTGCAGTGTGCTAAAAAGAACTACCAAAAGAAATCGGTGTTGTGGCCTTCTGTGAGCAAAGTCAAGCAACAGATGACAGGTTCTTGATGCTCTGCCATGAATGTACTGCACAGTGCTGCTGGCTAAAATGTAAAGAAAGTCCAGGAGAAGTTGGCATCCATGTGAAAGAAACACATGAACTAGTTTTGATGGAAGGAAACATCAAAGAGGAGTTCAGCTTGTGACATTAATGCTTTCAGCCTTCCTAAATATTAAATAAATGTATATCCATAATCTACCCAAGGAATGTTATCCCTGTTTGATGGGTCTTCTGCCTGAGGAAAGGTGTTAGGAAACTTTGGCAGAGCCTTGGGAGTCCTGTCCTCCGGGTTTGGGGTAGGGCTGTGAGACTGGTTTTGTGTGTGTGTGTTCATGTCGTAGGTAACAGAGAAACTGAGAGCTATCCATCTTATCCTTGCAGGCATCTGAAAGTAATTGATTCCACAATAAATGGGAGAAGTGAAATATGATGTTGCAGCAATTTGACCAAGTAGCTGCTAATATACATGTGTTTGTGTGTATATAAATATATATATATATATTTATATATATGGGGATTATTTCTTAAACCCCAAGATCTCACCAAGGGACACTTAATGTTAACAATTACATTTAAAAGAAGGTAGTGTCAAAAACATAATGTCTGTGAAAAATCAGTGGCTGCAGGACATTTATGAACCATGAATGATTCAGAGCTGGAGTTTAAAAGACCACAAGTTTCCATCCCTTCTCGTGGTGTTTGCAAACTGAAGTAACCAGGTAGGAAGGAGCTTTAGTGTAGGTAGGAGCTGAGACTCTTAGGTTTAGGATAAGACTTGCCACTAATAAGAGTGTTATGAAAACCTCAATTTATATGACTTCTATTTCACTGGATGAATTCTCCTTGGGGTCCAGCTGAGCAGAGGGCAGCGTCTGCTGCCAGAGGAAGGGAGATGAGTTGTGTTTCAGTGTCCTCAGATCACTGAGCTGAACTCCCTAAATAAAACATGTGGCTGCTAATTTTTTCATGTCTCTCTCAAGCAGAAGCTCTCAGTCTGATGGCTTTTCCTCTGCACTCTTAAATGTTACTATTTTAGTAGCAGTATTTGCCCACTAGCACCCTGGTTTGGAGTTTGGAGTTTGGAGTTTCCCTGTGTGTGCCAGGGGCTTTCTCTGCATGAGGGAGCTGAGACACCCCAAAGCAGTTTGCCAGAAGTGACCTGTAATTTTTCTGTAAGTTGTTGTCCCATCAGGATGCTGCTTTGTGAAACCCAGGATATTTCCTGAAGACTTAGTTCTTAGCAGTATTTCATTCTAGAAAGAGAGGAAAAAAAAAATCATATATTTTGCTTATGTTATAGCAGAATGGTTTTAAATAAGATGTTACAATGAAATGCATTTATTCCTTAAGGACGAAAACAATGCAGCAAAGCATTTCAATAAAAATACTTCAAAAATTTCACTTAGGAACAAATTACAGAGATTCTTTTGTCCACTGTTATTATGGAAAATATATTTAAGCTTGTAGAATTTGCTGTGAAAGGGAAAATCTTGTTACAAGCCAGCTTTGTTTTCTCTCTCTGTGCTGCTTCGTTTTGTTTTATGCCTTGTATTAACGAGATGTCGTTCAGCTGTGCAAGCAATAATTTTTACTCAGTTTATGGTTGACCTTTTGATTGCTTAAACTTATTTCCTGTATGATATCTTTACAGTCCAGCCTTCTGTAATTTATAACTTAGATATACTTCATAAAGGTGTAATGTAGAGTTAATATCTAATATATAGAATGAGAGATGCAGTCTCCTAAAGGACTGACTTGGTATTTAAGTATGAAAGAGAGGGTGTCACTTGTGAAATAATTAGGCAAATTTAAACAGAAGCTACACAGGGGCTGTTGGACAGTTTGGTTTAGGCCTTTTGGAGGATTTTTCCTTTATAAAAGCCCAAATGGTGTGTTTTGGAACACAAGCCAATAGAGCATATCCTATGTTTTCATACAGGTTGTCTTATGGAACTGATGGACAGGGGCAGAGCAGT
>NW_009934348.1:0-16321 GCF_000696875.1 Nestor notabilis
CCGCCCTCGCGCCGAGCGGAAAGCCCGTCCTTTCTCTTCCGGTGGAGGTGTCGGCGCGGTCGGTCTGAGGAGCTGTGTTTCTTCACAGCGATAGTGTCGCCGCGGGGCTGCTGAGGAGAGCTAGGACCCTTGGTGTGCGTTCCTGGGGTGCGAGTAAGGCCGGGTAGAACCGTGTATAAAGCCCGGGGCGCGTCAAGGCCAGGCGTTAAGAAACACGTGGGTTCCAGAAGTTGTGGCGAGCGAGCGGCTTTTTACAGACCGCAGTAAGCGTCTTGGCGAGTCGGGGCCCCCATCTTAATGATTTCGACACCAATGGTGGTAATGTAGGAGTGAGCTCGGGGAATCGGGCTTTGCGGCAGAAAAGTACGGAAAGAAAAAGCACCTTGTCTCCAGGGATTCGTGGATTCTTGGATTAAAGATTGTAACTTCTCAGGGTCCTTGCAAAGCATGTAGTTTGTCTATGTGGCCTGCTGCTGTTTGGAGGCTGTCAGGCTTGTATACATAATAGCTACTCTCAGAAAAAATTGCACACACACCCCGAATTAAAAAAGGCTGTTAGTTACTACAAATAGTAAGTAAGTACGGAATCACAGAATTGTTTAGGCTCGAAGGGACCTTGAAGATCATCTAGTTCCAACCCCTTGCCATGAGCAGGGACACCTTCCACTAGACCAGGTTGTTCCAAGCCCCTGTGTCCAACCTGGCCTTGAACACTGCCAGGGATGAGACAGCCACGGCTTCTCTGGGCACCCTGTGCCAGCGCCTTACCACCCTCACAGGAAAGAACTTCTTCCTTGTATCTAATGTAAACCTACCCTCTTCCAGCTTAAAGCTATTTCCCCTTGTCCTATCCCTACATGCCCTACAAAAAGTCTCTCTCCATATATAATAAAAAAAAAAAAAAAGTTTTAATCAAGCTTCTAGGTACTGTCCCAATAGTAACTGTGTGTGCCAGTCAACTAGTTGAGACAGTTCAAGTGGCATAAGACCTTTTCTGAACAACTGGCCGGTCATTCTGGATGACTACAGTCACAGTAATAGGAAGACCATCTTCCACCCTGTGTGTTTTCAGTTAATGTTTGAGGAACACAAACCCAGGATTTAATTGAATCTGGGAAATCTTAAATTTCCATTTAATTGAGACTTCAATTTTTTTATAAAGCAGCTTAGATTTCAAAGTCAAAACATTTTACTTGTTAACCACTTCAGTTTTGGTTAAAAGTTCTAAAAACACTAAGTAGTAAGCACTGAAATAATTTTCTACAAGGGGAATGTATACAGGGAGGGATTGTTGAGTGCAAGTGTGTTGTTCCGTACTGCAGAAGTACACTCAGAGTGGTTCGAGGTACATTTAATCAACTGGAAAAGGGACACCATAATCCCATTCACTTTCTGCTTGCATGCTATTGGAAGAATATGGGACCTATAGATTGTTTCTGATGTGGCTTAACTGAAAACCAGTATTGCTCTTTGGCCTTAATAAAAATGAAAAGCTAAATACAGCTAAGAAAAATAATTGGGTTGATCATTCCAAGCATTGAAATTGATGTAGCTCGTCTTGTCTGGAGGTTGGGAAGTCTGTTTTTGTGGCAGACTGTCTATGAAGTTCTGTAAAAAAGCATGTGGCATTTAGATGGTATTTTTCTCTTCCTTCGCCTAACACCAGTATCTGAAAGTAGACACTTTCCACTTCCCTGGATATTTAGCTGTCTAGACTAAGAAGGGAAAGGACAAGAATCAACAAGTTTTTTCTGATGTATTCACAGACATACATTACAAATGCTGACAAAGGCTGTGCTATATGGCTTTAGGTAAGATATATGTTATGGGAATTAAAGTTTTCAGAAAACAAGGGAGGGGTTTTAACTTTTAATTTTTACCTTTCCTTTGAGAAGACATATGCATTTCATCTGTGCTACATATTTTCAATTTTCTTCTGAATGTTTTTGTCAGTGATGGCTCTGATAATTCACCGCGAGTAAACGCTTTTAGACTCCAGTACTTTTGCAGTTAAAAAGAAACTATTCAAAGACTGCTGTCTTGTACAATTTCATTGCCATCTCTGTGTAGAATTTGGGTAAAGAAATGTGTTGAGATAGTGTTAACAGTCACAGTAATCCTAGAAATACAGGCATGGAAGAGACTTCTAAAAGCACAAAAGGGCTGTGGTGAATTATAAATATCCTATGTCGAATTTGTTTACCTGGTTCTTAAGAACTTAAAATTAAGGAGATTCTGCAAGCTTCTCAAGTTATCAGCTCACTTGTTTAGCTTGGTCTTGATCTTTTTTGTTTCTGGAGTGAGTAATTCCAGTTCCTTCCTCCCATATGCCCCCAACCTTGTAGTCACTTCCCAAACTTCTTATTCTTGCTGGTCTGATCTGGACATTACCCAGTTTGTCCAGAAAAGTCAGAGCTATATAGCATTTCCATCACTGAAGCTGAGTTACATGGCTTCATTTTGTCCTCAGAGCCTTGCTGGTAGAAACTTTTTTGATCTTTGTGTAGTTTTTGAATGCTTGAAGTAGAAATGCTGGATCAGGCCTCCTTTAACTTAGAAGACATACCAAAGTCCAGAAGAACGGAATTAATTTTTGATGAAATGTTTTTACTCTCATTCTTGGTCCAGTTTTAATTTTTTTCAGAATAATGCAAGTGGTACAAAATAACAGGACAATCTGTTCAGTTAAAGCAGGGAGCAAAGCTCCTCTGCTTCTTTTTCAGAATTACATGTAATGAATCCAAATCCAAGTTCCTCTGTCCATATCAAAAATTCATAACAATGTTTTGCATGCAGTTGTAAATGGTTTGAGGTCTCAGGTGAGGGCACTGCTACAGACCAGCACCTCTGCAATAAAGCTCAAGCAGAGACTGAAGGCCCAGGTCTTAAGTTTAAGAGGGGTTCCCAGGCCCACAGTTAGAGGGCGTGGATGGAAGCCACAAGGTGAGGTTAGTGAAGGCCATTAAGTGCCCACAGGGCAGAGGAGGTTTACTGAAGTGTTGGTCAATGGTGCTTCCTAGAAACAACTTGTGTCAAATGATACAGTAATTGCTTTAATCTTGTGGCATCATTATGCAGTAGGATAGGTAGGGAGAATTAAAAATATAGGAGGCATGGCGTAACAATCTCTATTTTTGGGTTTTAGGTGAAAATTTCATAATTTATGATTTATAAAGATCTGTAGAATATTATTATAAATTGACTAATGGATATTATAGCAGCTAAAAAGAAAGGCTGGTGTCTATCAAAGAGTTTTATGTTACCAAAGCTTCAGCGGGGTCATATGACCTAAGTGGAAACTAAATTTGAGTCTTACATCATAAGAACTGGTTGTTATAATCTCACTTATCCTGAGGCCTCCTTACAATTACTAGGAGCTTATAAGAGCTCCCTTTTTCAAATTAACCTTTATAGCTTCCTAATAAGAGTTAATTTTTGCTCTTACCTATACTAACTCTTGGGACTTTAGCAATGCAATAAAGTCTCTGCAGATGACATAAAGCTTTTATATGAATAGAGAATATCTTTTTATCTCAATAAGGAAAGTTGGGTTTGAGGGTTTTTTTTGCTTTTCGTGGAAACTAGCTCAAGAAGATATGGGCAGTAATCATTGCCAATCCTAGTGAGAACTGGAAGAATAATTTCTGTCCTACAAGTAAAAGTATTCTTAGTTGGGTTCACACAAGAATAGGTATGGGACTTCATCTCCAGGTTAATATAGGTTCAAAGACTTGCTTCAGATGTTAACTTTTTAATGGACCACCTTTCTGACAGCATAAAAAATATTTCCAATTCTATATTTAATATTTAATATTTTTTCTGTGGAAATTTGGAGATGGGCTTAGTCCAAGATAAAGGTTTGTATATATAGTACTTTGCACTAAGATAGTGATTAAAAAAGTAGAATGGAGTTGGAATTGATGAGGCCAGATAGGTGCATTATAAATGAGACTTAACTGGAGTACAAAATAATCAAAGCATATGTTACTTCAATTTCACTGTTTTGTGAAAGAGACTTTGGCAGGGAGCACATCATAATGATAGAGAAAAGTAATGGTGAAATTCCATGGTCCTCATCTCCCACTCTACTTACATGATATCTGTTGACCAAACACATGATGAATTGCTACCTTTCTGACCTGTAGGAAAATACTGAGGATGGGGGGAGCTGGTGGCTTAGCAAAGTTAGGAAGCTAAACAAATCCCTTCAGGAGGATCATAATTGCTAAATCTGATATTGGGGAAGGAACAGGAGCACATACCTGGGGACAGACGTTTCCAGGGGCAGCCTGGATGTAGTAGGATAACATTCTGAAAGGTGTGACCATCTCAACATAGCTGCCGTTCCTCTCCTTTCCTGAATTGTACCCATATTTGGTGGTATAACTTTGTATTTTCTTAATGTCATGGCTGTGTTCAGTCATGGGTATGGGAACAATAATTTTGCTGTCACCACTGAGAGTGGTAGAGCTTGAAAACTACTTACAATATAGGACAGGGGCTTCTGCTGTCTTTCCTTCCCCCACATCTTCTTTTCTGCCTTCGCTCTATTGATAGTCTTTTATCTTTTTTCTGTTTTTATCTAGTCAGCCAAAACCATCCCTTTTTCAGTGCTGGTGGTGTCAGTGAGACAACCAAAGACAAAAAATGAAAGCTGCTGCTGCTTTGAAGCCTGTCATTGGTGGTACTGTGTAATAAGATTGTGTGCTCTGGCTATTGCTCCACCAGCGAGCTTGCAAATGAAAGCTGGGACTGAAACTATTTTCTACTCTTACTGAAGTTTGCGATCTTTTTTTATGGGCTTTTGCTAATAAAATATCATTGGAATAGATCGGCAGTGGCTCCAGACTGCTTCAACCTATTTTCTCTTCCCAAATTAGTTGCATTGACCTTATGTCTGACATTATCTAAAAGACCACAAAACAATATTTTCTTACATCAAAATAACAACTAATGGGAAGGATCCTTCAAAAATGAGGACCTTATTTAAGACATTGTAATTTGGATTCAGTATCTTGAAACTTCTGTACAGTTAAATTCTTTGAAGTTAATAGCTTTTTAAAGAAAGCGAGGATCATAACTCCAGGTACTGAATTTAGTTCAGTTAGTGTGTGCCAGTTTTGAGGAAAGGACAAAATCTGTATTGAATTAGCCAGTTCCACTAGAGGGCACAGCTGTGTATAGAAAAACAAAATCAATATACCCTAGTATTCATTTCTCTGGAAGGCATGTACCTTAAATGAGCAAGATATTACTGATAATGTATCAAGTACAATTCATCATTCAAGGTGTCAGAAGGATGCCTTAAAAACTGGTACTGTTTTGAATGGTGTCAAGCGCAGCGTGTAGTGGCCGCCTCGTATTTGATGCAGTCACAGTGTTACTTTCTTAAACTCCTTTCTCCTGGTTAAGCAGGATGGGGAGATCTGTGTTACATAGTTTCACTTGTATTTTTATGGACAATGAAGATGATCTTCATGGAAAAAAGCAGAGACATGAGCCTCACGTTCCTGCCTCCTAGCAGAATACTAGGTTGTGCTGTTTCCAATGACTCTTGTGTCATCACTTCTGTTGAAATGATCTGAGGGGATGCACTTTGGAACAATTTCAAAAGAAGCCATGCTGCTGTGTCTTTCTGAGGAGGATCCTGTGGTCTTACAGACGGCAGCTGCCTGTATCAGGCAGGTTTAGCCTGTTAATTCGAAAACATGCCTGTGTAGACTGCATGACTTGCATAACTAATCTTGACCCACTTGTCAACAAATTATAAGGATGTACTAAGTATGAATGAATGCTGTACAAGATTTGGGGTTGTATTAAGTAGTTATGCTGTGTCTGCATCTGCTATTTTTTCTTGTCCTTGTGTGTAATTTTACTAGACTAGGCATTCAATCATATGATTAGATGTTCCCCTAGGCTATAAAACACAATTGGTTTGTTTGAGGAAAAAGTCGCGTGTTTCCCTTGTCATTGCAGTGCCAGAAAACGCTGGTGTGACCTTAGCTATTCTTACGGGGCATTGGGGTGGGAGGTGGCGTGGGGGAGAGAACTTTAGTCTTCTGGAGGTGTTCCGGGAGGGGACTCCTCTTCTATTGCTGTATGCTGTGTTAGCGCTAGGAGGCTCTCCTGATGTCTCTGTGCTGGTGTAAGTGAAGCGACAGAAAGGCTGTTTGCAGAGAAGGGGATGCAAAAATGCTAGGGAACTGCTGCGAGTGGGTGGGATATGTCATGAAGCACAAGGGGGGTTTTAGTCGAATAAAATGCACATTTCCCCAGTGCTTACTGCTCTATTTAAGTTCTTCTGTGTTACTTCAATTTTCTCTTAATGTGACGAATTTCTGATCCCCTGGATGTCAGAAGCATGGTTTGAGGGAAGTGGAATGAGACCCAGAGTGAGATTCTTGAAGGACAAGTGTACTATGTGTCAGTTTTATTGATCAGAGGCAATTAGCTCAGCCAAACCCAATTAGGACAGAGTTTTAGTTTTATACACACAGACATTAATCGCTCATTATCCAAGTGAACTCTAAAGGGAATTACAACAGGCTAACAGAATAAAATGGCTGTTCCTTTACTGTTAATGGAGGAGTTTTCTAGATTTGTATTTGGTACTAAAATGCTAATTTCACTGATTTCCTCTTACATTAAATCCGCTTTTGGTTGTGGATTTTTTTTTTATTTTTTCCATTAACAAGATTTTAGTCATCTGTCATTCTGGCCTTTCTAGTGACAAATATGAGTGAATGTAATTGTTTTGGGGTTTTTTCCCCTGTTAACTCCTCCCCTTACTTTCTGCTCTTGCTTAAGGCAATTTTTGTTGAAGCCTTCTGGCTGACTGCCTAGCATTTGGCTAATAACTCTGTGCAGTTGTCAACTTCATACTGTTTCAGGGTTTGAAATGGAATTCTCTTTCCTCAGTTTATATGGGTCTGCTGTTTACTAGTCCATTATGCATAGAATCTAATCCACTTATGCTGTAAGTAGCTTGGAGACAGAGCTTTTTTTTATCATCACATGTTTTATTTATTGAGTGTAATTCAGTTTGAATGAAATGGAATAGTCATAATGGTTCTTGTACTGTTGCAGAACTTTTTATCACAGTGCATTTTGTCAGTTTGATTTATTTTATCTGTAAATTTACAGTTGTTGTGACAACACAGAGTTGCTTTTCTAGCTATAGTTAAAGTACCTCACCCTCCTGGAAAGTACTCCATATTTCAAATTATGTGGCTTCAGGGTGGACCTGAGAATTGCATAGGTGAGATTTGATTTAAAGTGTTGTCTGCTTGCTCTCTCTCTATTTTCTTTTTATTCCTTTTTTTTTTTTTTTTTGGTATACTTTTTATTTGGAAAGTAGCTGTCATTGCTGGATATCAAGGTGCATTGCATAGACAAATACTGTTCATGCAATAAACACTAAGACAGAGAAGCCAAATGCTCATATTTAGGTGCCTGCAGTTGCAGAGCTGGCTTTTGAGATTGTTAAAAGTGAGATGTGCCCATTCTGCTACATCTGAAAATAAAAGCACTTCAGTGCCAAATTTAAGACTCTCTCTTTGGTCATTCTGGCCTGTATATCCCAGTACACAAAATGGAAAAAAATATAGGATTGGTCCTGGTTGTTGATGTTACAGTGCTGTGAGATACAGTATTGGCTTCTATAGGAAGTCTTCATGGTCTGGACTTTCCAGGAATGAGAAGGAGTGAGGTTAATGTTGTTCAGACCAAATCTCTGACATGGAATGCATGGGAGGCTTAAAGACCCTTCAGCAAAATGTATGTGTTAAACTGAGAAAGAGAAAATACATTGCCTTTAGAGATGCATCTGAAACCCTTTACGTTTTTTCTGCCTTTTACCAGCAGCAAAGATAAACAATATTTGTGGCTGAGTAAAGGAACTATGTAAGGCTTGAAAATATTATTTTTGTTCTCTGAAGAGTTATAAATGTTATTCATAACCAGAAAACTTGCCTGTTGTATATATACTTTTTGAAGATAGTGCCAGGCTTTCAAATACTCTTAAGTATATCATACATTCTTTCTACTGGCAAAAGACAGTAAGAATATACTTAAAGAAAGTGTTTCTAGAATTCCTTAGCATTCTAGCATTACCCTTACCAAGGAATTTTACTTCTTTCAGAAATAACTGAAGTTCTTTCAGTGCAGTGTATCAGACGTTCCTTCAATAATTCATGTATTCAGCTTTTAGCTCCCCAATCTTAACATGTATGTTTACACAGCAATAATACCCATGTCTAGTAGCTTGTTCTCATAGAGCAGTTCCATGCAATTTTTTCAGCATGACCCCAACAATTATGTGATAAACTAAGAGCTTCAGAGTGATTTAATTGCTTAGATTAATTTTGGACTCCAGTATTATGATAGGGAGTTACAAGGACGATGAACTGCTCTCAGGTTTTAAACTAGATACTTGTTTCAGCCCAAAGATACGTATTCAAGGTCTGGCTTTAAAAGTCTAGTTTAGACTGCTTTGCTCTTCCATCTCTGAATCTCTGTTAGCTTCATAAAATACCAAGTTTTTTATTTATTTGTTTGCTTAATCCAGGACACTTAATTATATTCTTCAACCAGCTACTTCAACTAGAAATTATTTTTACTGTGTAAGCAATAAACAGACTTAAACACTGCTGTTTGTATTAGGACTGTCCGTATATGGCAGTAAAAGGCTTTGCTCTCATCTGCCTTGACGTTACAAAGTCACCCTGTGTGTTTAAACAATATGTTGACCGGGAAGAAAATATATTTTATGAATATGATATCATATGATGGGTCCTGGTGGACATTAAGTTGACCATGAGCTAGCAATATGTATCCTGGGTTGCACTAGGAGGAGGTGATCCTTCCCCTCTGCTCAGCACTGGTGAGGCCACACCTGGAGTGCTGGGTCAGGTTCTGGGCTCCACAGCAAGAGAGATACGGATGTACTGGAGGGTGTCCAATGAAGGACCACAAACGTGTCTAAGGGACCAGAACATCTTTTCTCTGAGGAAAGGCTGAGACAGTAGGGAATGTTCAGCCTTGAGAAGAGAAGGCTCAAGGGGGATATTATTGATATGTATAAATACCTGAAGGGAGGGTGTAAAGAAGACAGAGCCAGGCTCTTTTCAGTGGTGCCCAGTGACAGGATTAGACAAACTGGAACATAAGAGGTTCCCTCTGAACATCCGGAAATACTTTCACTGTCAGGGTGAGCGAGAACTGCCACAGATTGGGAGGGAGGTTGTGGACTCTCCCTCCTTGGCAATATTCAACAGCTGGATGGACGTGGTACTGAGCAACTGGCTCTAGCTGGCCCTGCTTGAGCAGGGATGTTGGACCAGATGACCTCCAGATGTTCCTGCCGGCCTCATTGTGTGGTTCTTTGATGTCTGTATAATCTTATTTGTTTGGAATACCAAAGTAAGTTTTCAGTTTATGACCATTTATAACTTTATTTGTACTTCTTTTTTACTCATGTACAACTTTTGGAAGTCGCCTGTACACTGAAGACACAGATCTTTGAAAGCAGAGGTTGTCCCAGATTTTATGTGGAAGAATGAGCTAAAACGGGGATTCTTTGATTTTTACTGTAATAGAATTCTTACTGTAACACCTGTATTGCTTTAATCAGGCAGTGCTATATTTTTTTGCTTCCACTAAATCATCAGTCTCTAGGAGCAATTCTGTAATTTCAGATCAGTTCATTTGATACTGAGGGTTCTGAAAACGCTTTCTGAATGTAAGTAAATTAAGGCTCAAATACATACAAACATTCAAAATTCTAAATATTCAGCAGTTGCTGATGAAATTGTTATATAACTAGAAATCAGGTCTTGTCAAGGTTCTCAGCCTTAAATATTCATGGTAGTCCAAAGACTTATTTCAGCGTGAGATTCTATGCTTTTTTTTTTCCTATAAAGAGCCTGAATATGACTAAGAAAAAAAGAATAATGTCATACACATAATATCTTATGTATGTAGGTGTACATGTGTGTGCATGTATAAATTAGTCATGACTGTATCACTTTCATTTTTACAGTAGCAGAGGAAAATCTTAGCTATCTAATTATATCAGACAATTTTATTTTCCTCAAAAGGATTTGATTTTAAATAGACCATTCAGTGTCTTCAAATTGTCAGATAGGCTGAAGAACAGCCATTGGGAGATGAAAAACCTATCCAGCTTTATTTACAGTGATTCTATTGAGTTCGTATGAATTGAGTTTGTATACACATATTGATGATGCTATTAGTCCATTCTGTCATTACCAGAATAAGAATGCATCACCTGCTTCCATTCATTCTCCTGTTCCAAAATCTTTTTCAACAGCTCTCATTTTATATTTTCTTGGTACCATGAAGCAGAACAACTTGCTTTTCATTCCATACACAAATGAAATATAGACTCTTTTCTCTCCAGTAAAATGCATCTTATTATGAATAAATCATGACTTAATGAAATATAGACTAAAAGGCAGGAACCACTTGTGTTGAAGTACATATATATCTTCTACATATATATCTTCTGTGTAAGACATTCGTATATTCCTTTATCCAAGGCAAAATCTACAGTTTTAAGACAGCAAAGTTGTTCTGTGAACAGTGAAACTAATGACTTTTTTTAAAATTATTTTTTTTCTCACTCATTCTTCAGTCCTTCCCATCCTTAGTGCTCAAGTACTTCTTCCTGCTCCTTCCCATGTCTTTTGCCAGTCTGGCTAAGAACGTGGCAACATATGTTGTTGCTGAAATAAGCGTGTGCTGATTGCCTGTTCGTTACATCCGTGGTGATCGGCCAACTGGCTGAACTGCAACTGGCTTTTCTTAGTGGAAGCACTAATTTTGATCCATCTCTAACAATCAGTTTTCACAAAATGTATAGGAATTTACTGTCTTTGAGAGCTGAATATCTCTCTGAAGTCTAAAATGCTCAGTGGACTCACAAGTTTGGGAAGGGGAAGCCTAGCAGTAGAGTTGCATAGGTCTCACTTCCTTGGGAAAACAGTTTCAAAGTTACTGTCATATTATGATCACATCTCAGGAAAAAAGAACTTTGAAGTCCATCAAAGTTAATAAAACTGTCAGAACTATTAGATCTAACTAAAATTACTCAGGGCAACAGGATGACTCTTAATTTTGTAGTGTCAGAGGAAGAGGGCAGCAGGATGACTTTTAATTTTGTAGTGTCGTTAGAGGAAGAACCATTTGCAAAGTTTTGAAACCTATTGAAGTTAGTGAGGTTACATGAATGTAACTTAATGGAATATGGTTTTAAAATTCTATCATACTGTCTTTTCCAGGGCAAGTGAAAGATGAATCCTGGTGCAGTGAAGAAAAATACGCAAGTTATAAAATAACAGCTGTGTCTTAATAAGGATTTTTGAAGTTTCATGAGGTTAAAAATATAGGTGGTATATGGTCAGATGAACTGATGTACAGGCACAAGGCATATTCTCCCATTTTCCTTAACGAAACTCTTCTCATTAAGGAACCCCTTTAGACCTGACATGTCAAAGCAGTACACATTTTTGTCTTAAGGCCAGCTTGCTTCTAGAGTGCCTTTGTGTCCATAAGGTATTATTTTTTCCAGTGCAGCATCTGTGTTAAGTGATTTCAAGGTGCTACAATCCAGACATCGCACAATGAATTCTTCCTCACAAATGCTGCTTCTGTGATCTGGAAGTTGGAAGCTCTCAGGCTTCAGACACAGAAGTCCTCCTCATCTTCCTTGGAACAGTGAGACATCTAGCAGAAATTCATCCACTTGCATAGTCTGACAGCTGAACAAAGTTCCTGCTGAGCAATTTCAGGACATAGATGCATTCTTCCAGCGATTATATTCTGACAAATTGGCATGTATCATTTGAAACTTGTTTTTCAAGTAATTTTCTAGCCAGATCTTGTAAACAAGAAGAAGAGTGGAACTGAATATTAAATTCCTTATTTTGCTTATTTCTTGAGGTGCCTTCTTTTAACAAATGAATGTTTCATTTTCTTCTCTCCACACAGCATCAAGCTTGGTCAGGTTCATTTAAGGTATCAACTGTTCAAGTTATTTGATACAAGAAACACATGCAGAAATTATTGTAGCTGAAGTAACAGATACCTGCTCATCTCTGGGATTAAAGAGACCCAGGTGCAGGACCTTGCACTTGGCCTTGTAGAACCTCATGAAGTGATCATAACAGTATGTAGGAATAATAACTGTGTGTCACCATAATCTCAGTGATGGCCAGGACATCTTTTTTAACCATAAAGGTAGTCACTTAGAGCTGAGAT
Source organism: Nestor notabilis (assembly GCF_000696875.1). Taxonomy (NCBI): domain Eukaryota; kingdom Metazoa; phylum Chordata; class Aves; order Psittaciformes; family Psittacidae; genus Nestor; species Nestor notabilis. The sequence goes on from NW_009934348.1 coordinate 12,280, forward strand.
TAAGATACTTCCTAGTTCCTGTTCTCCCTTTCTCTGTGGATGAAGATTTTGTATGATACTCCTTTTCAAAAGTGGGACCTAGCCACAGTCTGTGGTCAGTTCCCAGCTCTACCAGTTCATTTCCTTAGCAGGTTGAAAACCAACCTATTTATCACTATCTAAATGATCCTCTTCCATCCCACAGACTCAAATGTAGAATTCTTTGAGGAGCTGTCATAGACACAGTCATACCTCTTAATATCTTCAAGGAGAGCTGTGATAGCAAAAAACCCAGCAGAACAAGGCCACCTTCTTATAGACCGCCTGTCTTATAGGCTCTGTTCCCCCAGCCCACCTTGCTGTTGGACAATAATCACATCCTGGTTTTATACATGCACTGGGAGCTTATGCAGTTCTCAACTTCCCACTCATTACAGATTGCAGGCAAATGCTGTGGCCTCTCCAGGCACAGGTGGGCTGTTCAATGTGCCACTGCAGTGGTGGCACCTAACAGGCAACATGCTTTAGCCACCCAGGAGTCCCCATGTCATGAGTAACATCCTGCTTGTCCTGATTAACACAACCACAACAGTTGAAAAGGAATTCGAGGCTAGGTAGGTGGTGATTAACTAAATCTGAACTTTCTAACTAAACTACGTCTGCAATAAAGAGTTTGAAAATTGTGAATATTCTCCCTCTGTTTCTTTTAAGGCACTTTAAAAAAAGGGCACAATCAGAACTGCCAGTGAGGGACAAACTACAAACTTCACAGGGAAATAGTTTCAAGAGATTATATGGCACTTGGGCTATCATAGTTAAACTGAATAAAGGGAACTCACTAGCTTTAGCTTTCAGTATAAAAGAAAATTGTTTAAAGTAGATGAATAAGGAAAGCTTCAGCCTGCTATTACTAGCCATTTTCAGAAGGGAAAACTTTATGGAAAAGGCTCCAATTTACCCAAGATTTGCTGGATATTAGATTTTGCCTGACACTTAGCTAGTATGAACTTTACAGCTGTACTGAAGTCAGCATTGTCTAGAAAAGGTTAAAGTCTGATTATTTGTAGCTAGCTGTAGTTTTTCTACAATGAAAATTCTCAAAAAAAAAAAAAGTCTGCATTAATGATGTTCTCATTAAATCGTCTAATTTAATGATATTAACAATAATGGAGGCTTTGGCAATTGGGGTGTGTGAAGAAACTTTCTCACTGGCATCTCTTCTTTTGAAAACTGCTATTTGTGATGCCTATTTTTTATCAAATTCATCTTAGTTAATAAGATCTATAATTATGAAGCAGGAAGGCATAACAAGATTGGCTGATTATAATGCAGGGAGCATAGATGAGTACTTTTAATTCCCCAGAGGATGAAGCTCTCTTGTGATGGCACTATCATGCTTAGCACTGCTTGACTGCTATTTCTAAACATCTTTATTTTGAAGGAATTGTGTTTATGGGAGATTATTAGTTTGGAATGCTCAACAGCTTTGATTGTAGCTGTTGTTTGCTTTGGTTTTGGTATTCATTTCTGTCTCTAGCAGAAGTGTCACAATCTAGTAACAGATACTCGCTGGAATAGCCGTGGAAAAATTCTGCTTCTGTGACTGCAATCTGTGGACACAGTCCTCCAAGTATTTAATTATGCAACTACTTAGATTTGTTTCAGCATGGTGGTTTATTTGGATAGGAAAGGCATTGCAACATCTCCTGATCTGGTGGGTGACCTGAAGCAAATTTTTCAGTCCTCTCTGCACTAAATTTCTCTATGTGTAAAATTGAGCTTAAGATACAGACCTTCAGTCTCTCTTACTTAGGATTCACAGAAAGTATCCCAGATGCTTGAGTTGAGGATTGTGATAAACAGCAACATCTTGTATCTTGGGTGTTGTCCTGCATTCTGAACCAAAGTCTAGCTGATGGGAAGCTGGCAACCTGCTCCTCCCACCTTGCTCCTTAAGGTAGGTGCCCTTCCAGATTCTCCTTCTGCCCATCTCCTTAGCAACGTGCGAACATTCGAATGAAAATGTGGTATCTATAGCTTTCTGAGGGTTGCTGTCTTTCCTATTATAAGCATTGCCTAATTTATTCTCCCTCCTTATTGCTATGTGGAGGTCCTTGCATTTTAATGTTAAAAAAGTTGTCTATGGTATTTTGAAGGGCTGACTGGTATGATGACGAACTAAAACAGATGGCTGTACTTGCTTAGTGGAAGATGCCAAGTACACAGCATGTGAAACTCCACAATCGGTGGCCTTCTAAATTAACAGAATTTTAAAAGAACGTCAGCCCCAGGTCAGGGAGAAGTTAGTGATATCTAACCCCACTAGGTAAGGTTGTGCCTCAGAGTAACAGATCAGAGAGAACGGGAATATAATATACTTCCATGTTTTATCTGTCACCGCCAACTAAAGTTGAAGGCAACTTGCTCAGGTAGCTTCAAAAAAGCAGCTTCAAAGCGAGCAAACTCAGGAATTGGTGGAAAATAAAAGAGAATACCTGGGATGTTGTTTCTCTCCATTTTAAAGGCATAGGGTAAAGTGCTTGCCTCTCCCAAGTGCATTATCGCTAGGGTTCTTGATTCCCATGGGCTTAGCAGGTAGATGCTGAAGGATCAATTAGTGTGGGACTTGTAGGACAGTTCAGAGCACAGCCACACTGTGCCAGACATTGTGTGAAGGGGATACCGTAGACTTTTGAGATGAAGATTTCACGTTCTAAACAGAACAGAATAAAAGGAAAGGCTCAGTCCCATAAACAATTAGAGGAATAAGAGGAAATAATTAAAAATGTGCTTCCTGTTTTGCATAAGGATTTAACAAGGTTGTTATAATGTTTTTTTATTGGTCCCATGCAGAGGCAAAGGCTGCATCTCTGATTACACACTTAAAAATCCACAGATGCACAGTAAAAAGTAGGCACAAACAAAATAAACTGGGAGAAGATCTGAAAAATAACTTCATATAGGGATTGGAAGAGCATCAAAATAGATGCTTACATTTTCTTTGTGTGAGATATCCTTCCTGAACCCATGAATTAGCATGATTTAAAGGCAGGTATAGCAGCATTTTGAAATCTTGGCCAATATATTTAGAAAGTAACCTTCATAGAGAGTTTGCCAACTTGAAATTTAGGTATTGCAAGAACATGTGCAGGTTTGGCTACTACGCTTTTCTTTAAATCACGGTGTGAATAGTGACCTTTAGACTGGTATGTTCAGTGTCATGTATTTTAATCTCCTTGCTTTGTTGGAGTCACAGAAAGAGAGCAAAGTGACTACCAAGGGAAGACAGAAAACACAACCTTACCCTTAACACTCCAAGTTTCATAAAATAAAATGTCCTAGAAGCTCTGTGCACTTTCAAGACTGAGTAACTTCACCCATGTGAATATTTTCTTTTAGAAAGTTCAGAGGGTCTGCTGTTGCATGAACAGGCAAGGAAATGATGGGGTTTTGGGGTTCTGGTTTTGGGGTTTTTTTATGTTGTTGTTTTGGGTTGGGTTTTTTTTCCTTTACTAGCCTTTTCATATAGAGGTTATTGTAACTAATTTTTTAAGGTCAGTTTTCCCATTAACCTGAGGTACTTCAGGTGTTTGTGGAGATAGGGATACCATCCACTTGTTTAATCTAGGCTACTAATATTTCGCTTTACCCTAGAGCAGTTGTAAAGAAAAAAAGTTTTAAAAGCCTGTTGTAAACCGGACACTACTTGTAATACCAGTAGAAAAAGGGGGAAAAATAAATTTAAAAATCTTAAATGAGTGTGATTTTAAAAGTTTTAAAATTGCAGCTGGCTTTATTTTAGCCTGACAGGATGGGATTCAGGTCTCTTTCTCTTAAAAGATTTCATCAATCATCAGTCCAGCTCATGGAAATACCCCATAGAAATACTTGAGGCATTCCACTGGATGTGAGCCGCAATGCAGAATTCCATGCTGTGTAGGTTTACATGGCAATTGGAGAACTGAGCTGAGCTGAAAATAATTCTTTGGATCTTTAAGCCCTGTAAAGCAGAAGGACTAGAAATATGACATCCTGCTGCACTCTGTTACAAAGAGATTAGAAA
>NW_009934348.1:16352-54356 GCF_000696875.1 Nestor notabilis
CCTGCTGAATTCTGTTACACAGAGCCTATGACAGTAACAATCAGGAAGAAGAGCTTTAAACAAAATGCTGTAGTGAATCACCTATCCTGCACAGCACAACATGAGGCAGAGGTATTTGACCTGGCTCTGAGCAGCTGTTGTGTCCCTTCAGAGTAGAGGTAGAGAACAGCAATACAGGAATATTTCCAGTGTGCATTGGCCCAAGTGGAGCTGGGCATTTAGAAGACTGTATTGTGGCTTCATCTCTAAATTAGTTCTCTCTCTCTGCCATAGCATTACGTTTTGTGTACACAAATCCTAAGGAGAGTAGTTTTTCTATACTGCAATTTCTCTTGGGGGAAGTAGTAAGAACATGTGCAATCAGGTTAATTTTACTTTGAGTGTTTGCAAAGTCAATGTTTGTTTTTTCAATTTAATTGCTAAGTTGCGTTAAGGAAAGCCAAAATAGTGAAGACAAATTTGATTTAGGGAAAAAATTATCATTTTCTCATTCTAGTAAAAACATGCACACTGAAGTTTCCAGAAATGAGTAGTCGCAGATACAAAGTCATTCTCCCCTTTGCAAAGTTCAGAAGTTTCAGGATTGCTTTGTATATTTAACACTATTTTGAATTATGTCAGGTTTTTGCTTTTCTGTGAGTTGCTTGCCAAAGAAATGACCTTTCAGTGGCTTCACACCAGTGGGCTATTTGTGCCACAAAGTGGCATTATAGCTATATACGTCAAAGGAGATGGGTTTGCTATCACCACTATATTAGGGATTACTTTCTTTCGTTTTAACTACCTCTTCCTCCCTGCCCTCGGTTTATAATCTAGGTTTTTCTTTGATTATTGTGACCTGTTTTTAATTAATTTCTTTCTAGAGGGTGCATTCATTTATCCAGGGTTCATCACTAGAGGCTGTTGTTAAACACGATAATGAAGTCTTTAAGACAAAAGATTCTGTATGTCTTCAAAACTGCAACGTTTGACATGTAAGAATGAGGGAAATCATAGCACATCTTTTAGAGAAGAGTAAATATAAGGAAGTCTGCCCATGGTAGAAAAAGTTTGGGAAGTGATGTTGTCTATTTTGGCAATTCTAAGTCTCCCATTTAATCTCTTTCATCAGCCATTCTATCAACTATTATTGCTGAGAAAGTATGGGAAAAGTTTTTGAAACAAACACAGCATCACAGGAAAAATGGTTCCAATCTCTTAAGAGGATTCTTTAGACAAGAGAATTTCTATTGGTTGAAGCTCATAAATGCACACAGACATCTTTAAGGACAATGCTGCTGAATAGCAGCTACACTAATTGAGCTAAATCATGTTTTGTTAATATCCATATTACTAGGGATAGAGTACTGCATCCAAAGACCGAAAGTGTTTACTGAGAACTGATTCTTCTCCTTTTTACGAGAAAAATACATTTCTTTTATAACAAGATACAAATCCTGATTTCCATGGTTTTATTCCATCTGTTATTTTATTACAGTTTACAAAATTGTCCCAATTTTCGTATAGATTAAGATTCATGCATAATTTTCTGTATAATCTGATTCTACTCAGCTGGCTTTGACTCTATGTCAAAATTTTCTGACAAAATATTACATATCAAAGAGCTTTCAAAAGTCAAGATACTAAGATGTTTTGTAATCTCTTCATGTGTTGCAAATGTATTTGATGAAATCAAATAGAGCTAATTTTTGGAACATAAATTCTTTTTAGCCCAAGTAAAAGTTTCACCATCTGTTACAGCTTCATAACATGCTCATAAAATATCCATGATGACAAATGACTTCATATACATAATGGACTTGTGATTTTTCTCTGAACTTGCCTTTTTAGAGCTCCTAAATGAATTACTATGCTTGTTGCAAAGTGGTAGTGTAATGTCAATTCAAAAAACCCTGGTGAGGTGCACCTTTTTGGAATTGACATTAGTCTTTAAAATGCAGCACAGTTAGCACTACAGTTTTTAAAATTACTTCCCCTCTGTAGGGGCTTATTAACTAATTATATATTAATATGAGCAGGATGATCAAGATTTACGTAGCTTTCTAGCTTCCTGAAGGTAGATTTGATTGACATAATTGGGCTTTTTGTTATAGAACAGCATCTGATTCCCATCTCAATTATGTCAATGTAAATCCAGAGAAATGTATGTTTTTCAATTTAGACTCTGGTCTATGAAAGTGGTCCAGAGTCATAATGGCCCTGTAATGTTTGATTTTAGTCCAGAACATGTAAGAGCTTTTACTATTATTATTATTATTGAAAAGGCACTTATTATTGTTATGAAGTAAAAGGCAAACAAAAAGAGGAATGGAGAAAAATGTAATTGGCTTTTTAAAGGTTTAAAATACTGTTTGAGATATTATATAGGAGTAGTGTGGGAACAAAGGTATGGGGAAAAACATAACTATACATTTCTTTTTCAAAGTACTTTTGTCAGTACATGTACTCTGAAGCAACGTTTTAATGTAATTCTACCTTCCTTTTCTCTCATTGAAACCCATAATTTTTAGAATGAGAGATCAGTCTGGCAAGAATGTGTATTTAACATAAAGCAAAAAATGGAGGTAGAATAAAATGCAATATCACTATCAGCAAGTTTGTGCTGGTGACTTACTTCCTGTATCAGCCCTTAGAGAATACCTTTAAAAGAATTAGTCGTATGTCTGGTTGCTGTTGCATTTTAATTCAATTTAACATGCCAATTCAAATGCCCTTTAACAACACTTTAACAAGTACTGTATTTATAATACAGTTTGCTCTCTTTGAGGTTTTCCCTGTGTATACTAATTTGATGTATTGGCTGAAAGCTTCATTTGTTTCAGAAACTGAAAAATGGCTTAAATTCTCAATTTATTTCTGGAAAAATGTTTGATGATTTCAGAAAAGGCATTTCTCCTGTCTTCTTGCCAGAGGCAGGCAAAGTTTATGCAAATGACAGTTTGAATGCTGGCTGTGAGTTAATAACAGAGGGGTGGTCTAAACTTAGAGCAGAATAACTGTAGGGCATTAGTAATATAACAATCCACAAAAAAGAAAATGCCAGTTATTACTGTGTTCTTGCCTGAAGAACTTCAGTGCCATTAATATTTTATAGATAGAATTGTTCTTTATTCTGCACATCACAATTGGAAAACACAAATACATCTCAACAATCTTACTATTATATATTTAAATAAATATGCTGGGTTTTGCTTCCCATCTGGCATATAATCATCTTCAGATGCTGTATGTCCATTTGTCTCGGGCAGTCCATCTGACTCAGCAAAAAAATGAAGCAAAGTGTCACATACCTGCCTTTACCAAAGTGCCTGATAGGGTAAACATTTTGGCAAACAGTAAGCATCACATGGTTATATGTCTTCTTTAAGGATATTAAGTATATATTTTTTAAACTAAGTAGCATAAAACAATATCACTCTTCATTCCAGAGAGGATAATGGCAATAAAGTGGATTGCTTTATTGAGATGTTATTACACATAGAAAAAAGTTTGGGAAAACTCTGGGAACAAAGGTATATCACACCACTCATGAACTGCTTCATTATTTCTCTAATGCCTGTTTGCACACTCCATTTGGTCTGGTCATTTCTGGCCTTATCAACAAAGGCACAGAACTACAAAACTTTTCTACCCTAGCTGGGATTAATGGAGATGAAACACAAATCCTGTCTTTGCTTTCTGAGTCAAATTTGAGATCATTCATAAGGGTTGCAAGTTATCTGTTCTTCACAGGTATAGGTTATGTGCTAGTACAGCAGAACAGATTTCTCTTTCAACTTTATTAACCACTGTTATGGGCTGGTGTCACAAGTTCTCAGAATGCCTACAGTTCTCATACTTTTAGGTGTTGAATGCTGTAGATCCTGCTGGCTGACTGATCTCATAGTCATGGGATTATTTATCTTAAACATCTTTTTATTAGATTTTTAGTGAAATGGAACTGGGTGGAATGAAGTTGAACACCCCCAGCTTTTTCTGAAGAGCCTACATAATCATTCAAATAAAACATCATGTTCTAATTACTGAAGATGGAGACCAGACCCAAACATTCTCATCGTGTACACAAAAGCTGCCCAAAAGCATCAAATGGATCCATTTCTGAGTCACACTTCTTGGAGGTTTCCAAACTAACAGTGAAATGTACTTATCCAATGTCAAAAATAGCTCCAACAAATTGCAACAGAATAATGCAGGGAAACAATTCCCCAGAGTTACAGTAAAGTCAGACAGAACTGGAGATAGCTTTGCATTGGAGCCTAAGTCATCTGAGTCTCAAACTTTTCTTAATCTTACCTTTCTGCTGTCCTGCTCTCTCTCCTGTTCAAGAAGGTAAACAGCTTTGGTGGTTCATAAGAGAAGAAGCTGTCATCCTCTCAGCTCTCTTAAGACAGAGATTTCCCTTGGAGTCTGTACAAGAACCAATCAGAAAATGAAAAACACTTTTGTATTTATTTGTTGTATATCCAAGCAAGGGCCCAAGTATCTGGTACCTGAGCTAGTTAATTCAGAAATAGCTTGAGTATCCATGGCAGCAAATTGCACTTAATAAAGATCCCCTAATTGTTAGGAAAAAATAGTAGCTTTATAGGGAGTTCAGGAATTCAGTTATATGCGGATACTCCAGAAGTAAATGGTAAGTAGTTAAGCCCAAGGTTGCTCTCAAGGAATGCACCTAGTGCCTTCCAGCCACCAGTGAGCATTGGTCCTTGGAACCAGGTCACAGATAAACCACAGTAGTAGCCTCCATATATAAATACTGGAGGGTATCGGGTCTTAGCACCTACCATTTGGCTGTTTAGATCTCCTGCTATTGCATCTCACTATTTGCTAGTGTACTAGCTGATGTGTAGGGTACTAGTCACTTAATACTAGCTTTGGGAAGAAAAGGGTTTCTGAACAGCAGTGTGACATAAAACCTGCAGTCATGCATGGTGTTGTAAGGTGGGTGTTGTGATAATGGCTTCTCAATATTACATTGGCAGTGGAACTGTATCAAAGGAGTGTCAACTGACTGAATGCAAAAACTGGACTGCATTTTTTTTCAGCTTGCTCCATTTATTCTTAGCTGCTGTTTTTGTGAATTATGACATGAATTATTTTGTCCAGATGCACATTGGTCTATTATTTCCTGTGATCAGGAAGTCATTGAACCCTTTTGTTATGGTCACAGATTTTGTTGTGAAGTTCTTTTAGGGTAATATCACAAAAACCTTGCCATACGAGCTCCCTCTAATGCTGTGCTTGCTTGGATCCTAAACGTCCACACATAATAGCCTATTATTGCTGGCTGTAATAATAGCAAAGTCCCTTGTTATGAGATACTGCACTTGTTTTTTTCCCACCATCAGCTTTACTCCCTTCCTCTTCCACACACCCAACATAGAACACTGTGTTAATTTTTTTTTAAGTATGTATCAGTAGAATTCTCTTCTTTTTCCCTCCAGAGTCTAAGCTCTGCAGCAATAGAATTTCCAGGATCTTATAGATCTTATATTCAATGTAATTTGTTTGCCATGTAACCTAAATAATGTTCCTGATGTGCTTTCAGAAATCTGAGTGTGCATTTTTATATTCACTTTAGGGGAGCCAAAAGCATAGCCCCTGGGTTTAAAGAAGATTTGGATTCAGGTTTTATGTGACTGATTTTTATTTCAGCTGAGGTATTCCTCATTTCACAGAACAGAGAATCAGGTCTTGAAGCTAGGGACTGCTAAGTACAATGGCTTTATGTTGCATTAAACATAAAAGAGATGTGGTATATACTGCACCAAAGTGCTGAAGTTTCAGGATAGTACTGCAATGCAGAATAGTTCTTTCCATGTATTTTTTATTTTACTTCTACTTTTTGTTTGTGATAAAACAATTGTTGCATTTTCAGTAAATATGATCTAAAAAACCTTTCTTGACCAAAATATGTATTTCTTTTCTGCATATACAATATCTGTGTGCCTATCTCCTTTGCATAAGCAGATTACATACTAGTGGGCTTTGCTTTCATTTGTATAGATGGCAACTTATACCACTCTGATAATGTTAAGGGTCTTAGTATAATTTATGCAACTATACAGAGTATTCAATTTCTGGTCTGTGCAGGTCTAGTGACATGTTGTGACATGTAGTGGCTTACGTCAGACATCTTCTTATCCTTAACACAATATATGTGTATATATGTTGTGGCAGAAACATTCTCCTTCAGTAACTTCCAGGTATTAGATGTCACACATGAAGTTGTTCAGCACTCAGCACCTATGTATGTGTCCTGTATGTCAAGAGATTTCATGGGTAGTTACTAGCAGCCTGTTACTCTCAGTGATAATCTACTGTTGAAGAACAAAAAGCGTTTTATGGTGAAAGCATCCTCTAGGAATTTGTATTTATCTGGTGAGTGATACTTAGCCAAAACACACATCTGTTATTGTTCATTGGGATGCTAGGTGTCTCCCTAAAGAAACATAATTTAAGATGAAATACAGTAACCTAACGGAACTCCAGCAGTTATTTGTTTTTCAACCAATTCTTGCACATGAGCAAGAAGTAGAAATAACATGTATTTAAATATGTCAGGTCCTGTAAGCACATTGCCAATTTGCTGATAAACCCAATGATTTAAATGTGTTCTGTGCTGACAGTAAACATGGAAACTGAAATAATTAAGGAGTTGGAAGTCTTGTGTATGGCACTGTCATAATAAAGATGAGAGTATTCTGGTGTGAGCGGAATTCACCTATGAAGACAAAGATAGTACCAGCCTTTCCTGGTGAGTGATAAATACAGCATCAAAGAATCACAGAAGAGTTGAGGTTGGAATAGACCTCTGGAGGTCATCAGGTCTAATTCCCTGCTCAGGTAGGGCCAGCTAGAGCCAGTGGCCCAGGACCATGTCCAGATGGTTTCTGCATATCGCCAAGGAGGAAGAGTCCACAACTTCCCTGGCATCCTGTGCCAGTGCTTGCTCACTCTTACTGTGAAAAAGTGCTGCTGGATGTTCACAGGGAACCTTCTCTGTTTCAGTTCTTGCCCATCACCTCTGGTCCTGTCTCTGGGCACCACTAAAAAGAGCCTGGCTTGGTCTTTTTGGCACCCTCCCTTTAGGTGTTTCTATAAATCAATAAGATCCTCCTTGAATGTCACAACACTGGGTATCATTTAACAAAATAATCATTTAAATACTTACAAAACCCCAGCTCTGTAGAAACAGTTCCAAGTGCTTGCTTGAAACACAGGAGAAAAATTCTCTTTTTGAAGTCATGATCTTTGTAGCTTTGACTTGTAACTTTTGGCAGTGCAGAGACTGCAGCCAATTAAACCTCTGTCCTACCAGATGAGCCATATTGCTGCAAAACCTCTGCTTGTCATTGATGGGCAAGTGTAGTCTTTGTATGCTAGTAGTGTTTCCAATTTTTTCCTCATGTACAAATGTACGCATGGTCTTTGCACCTTTTGAAGGTTTTTATATAGCCTCACAAGGAATATCCTTTGGGCAAACGTTAAATTTAACAACAGTTACTGTATAGTAACACACGTTGACAGAGAGATTCCAACAATTGCATTGAGGAAAATAATTGTAAACAATTATTAAAATAATTTTCTTTTTTTTTTTTATGTGCAATATGAATCTTTATTCAGTAAATCAGTCCATAATATTTATGATTCTACCTAGCACATCAAAGCCTCTCTATCTTTCCTCTTCCCAGGTTATTGCAGGAAAATATCCACCTCTGTGAAACAGGGCAAACGCACATCCCTGTAGTCTGTATGGTTTTCCCAAGACCTATTTCATCCTAATGACTTCAGCAAGTAGAGTTCTGCTGAAGAACTGGTAAATGTTCTTTCCTCACAACTAGCAGAACAAAATAACTCTTTCTGATGTCTGTAATTCCAGCTGCTCTCATCGCCAATCCATTTAGAAAAGAAATCCTGATCAGTGATGGTGGATTAAATTCTTTTGTCTGTGTCATGACTTTGAGGAGGACTTCGGCTCACAAGCCATCTAAGTGCTATTACAAATGCCATACTACTCACACACCTGTGCTGGAGAAGACTTGTGTTCCCAAACATCCTTATTTGGCATTCTGAGTATGTGAGTGAGAAACACAGTGAATCACAGCAGCTGCTATAGAGCGAACAGGGATTATTGACAGAATCATTACTATATGAGATATTTAAAAGGTCTTTTGTTTGGGGTGGGTTTTTTTGTTTGTTTGGTTTTGTTTGTTTGTTTGTTTGTTTTTTTAAGAAGATTTGAAGAATTTGGGGGAATGATTATCATTTATTTACCACAGAGTATGTTTCAGCACTAGTTTGACAAAGTGGATCAGGCATACCTGAATATGTGGGCTTCTGGCCCCAGCTTCCTTGCGGAATAACTCATTCCGCCTCGTTTCTGTGTCTTGATTTACAGTTCTGTGTGGGTCATTTATATAATGCTATGATGTTTGACATGTGTAGCAGTTTTCCTTCTCTTGTTAAATTGAGGTTAACAGTACTACCATTTATGCTGTAAATTATAGTCTCTGCTATAGCATTTTTGTGTATCCAGAACAGATGGGGGTTTGCTTTCAAAACTCTTACAAATTGTTTGTTTACATTATATTGCCATCTCTTTATCTCAGTAATAGTAGTACTTCCACAATTTCTTTTTTTTTTTGTGCTGCAGATTGTTTCCAGCCCTCCTTTCTCTGTTTCTGAGAAACTATCATGCTGAGATGGATAGTCAGAAGATCTATACTAAGAATATGGGAAAGAGATACTGTACTGTTTTGAAAGAGTATTCAAGGATCTCCATAATGTTCTCCTGTGACTAGGAACTTGCAATTGTACAACATGCATAGATACATGCACTTGGTATGACCCATTGCTACAGGACTAGGATTACATTAGTCTTACTTCTCCTTTACTGTTGTTTCATTGCTTTCTTCTACCATTCTGTTAGGAGTGTGGTTTAGTGTATCCATTGTGAACATAGAGGCATTCTCTGCCTGCTCTGCATTCACTTGTTTATTCCTATGACCCAAGTAAAAATGGCTAGAAATACTGAAAGAGAAAATTCTCATCCAATAAAAGATCTAAGGAAGTGCAATGACATTTCAAAAATATCTTCTGGTCTAAATATTATGAGATGGTTTGCATTTCCTGTTTTTGGCTTCCTGCTTGTGACAATCGGTGCCTATTTGGAGGACCAAGGGCTGATGTCCTGTATGTTTTGTTTTCCTGTGTGGAAATCCTTACTATCTTTGTTCATATGCTACCTTTCCTATCCTTATGTCATTTTCTAGTCCCTGCCTTAAGGATATGGAAAGCCAGCTTACATCTCACTTGCCATTCACAGCATGGATAACAGAAAGAAGGTGATTAGATGAGATGAAGAGAGTGCTTGCAAAGAGTAGTCCATAACCAACAGCTTTCCCCAGTCTAAAATACATTTGGAGCCTTTCTGAAGGGTGGAGAGAAAAGTCAGAGAAAAGTCTCTCATAATTTTCCAGCCTCTCTGGCCATCAGATTTTTAAAGGTCCCAAAAGCTGGGCAAGTCAACAATACATAGCTGTTTGCCTGCAGAAAATTCAACAATCACTTAATTGTTCTGCATTCTGGAAACAAAACCATGAAAAAGTAAGTTCCTTCCTGAAGAGTTCCAGCTCTCTTCAAAAACATGTATTTCATCCAAACAAACCACACGACCCTGAAATGCCCTGTGGCATATGATGTATTGCATTACAACATGATAAAATCACAAGCAGGGCAAAAAACATGATGGTGTGAATGATACAATGTGAATGATACAATGTGAGGTCTTCAGTAGAGATGATCCCACGCAGCGGTATGTCTGTCTCTCTGTTGAGCTCTTCCAGCCACTGAACAGGCCATGTTTGTCAGCGTCCGTAATGTCCTGTTACTAGATACTCCCTGTGAGCCACATCTCTCCCATCAGGGGTGCTGAATCACAGTTCTTGGTGCTGGTGGGGAAGGTTAAAGATGGAGGCATAGAATGGAAATGTCAAGCAAAAATTATTATTTTGAACACATTAATGCAAAGTTCTGTCACTGGAAATGGTAATTGATGCCACTGAGTTAAGACAACTTTAAATTAGAATTGAACACAAGCACTAGAAACATGGTGCGAGCATTTTGCAAATGCTAATATAGAGTCCTTATCTAGAAGACTAGTTCTGAACCTAATTATTTATGCAAACATGCACAGGTCCTTGTTAAACTCTGATAATTCTAGTGGCCCTTATCAGTCATACTTCCATGGAAGAAAAGACTTCAGGGTGAAGAGGGTGAAGATCCTGCCAGAGAATACACATAATTCTTATTAAAATAAAGGAAGTGAAATCACAGGATGTAGATTTTAAGTACATTTTTGATATGGATTTTGTGGCAAATCTGCATAACTTTGCCTCTGAATTCTTACGGCATCTCAGGAAACCTTGATCAAAAAATGTGAATTCTCTTTGCTAGTTCAAATCTGTATTACATTGCAAACTCCAATTTGTATTCTGAGCATTAAGTGAGTATCTTACAGCTTCACCTTTACTGAAGTAGGCTGGGAATGCCAGGAGAAGTTTTTATTCCTTGCAGAAAGCCATCAGTGAAAGTTTGTTAGGCCTTGAAGATTAATTATTCAACTAAGAAGAGACAAAATATGAACTACTGCTACAGGCAAACCATTTTTAAAGTGCATATTTTACATAGGTTGACGGCTGAGAATCATGATGAAAGCAGTAAGGAGGGGTCAGAGAAGCTGCCTGATTTAGGGACAGCAAATTTATGAATGAAAAGGCCTTTCAGAGAGGGGATTGGACCCTGAGGAATGGCTACTTGGAAAGAAAGGAGAGACAGATAGTTTCACATTTTGCAGAGCAGCGTTTATTTACTTATGTACTGCTGCTGCTCAGTGATTCACCCCCATACACATTTTCCTTTTTCTAATGAGCAGAGTAGTCTTTAGGAAAAAAGCATGCTTGCATTTAATGAGAAGGACAGAGCTGTGGTTCCTAACTCAGCAGGGCAGTTGCTTTGTAAGGCACTGGCTAGAACAGCTCCTGTTCTTTTGGAGCTGTCGAACTTGCCTTGCTGTCCTTCAGGGAGCTTAAGACAGGGTGCTGCTTGCTCACACTGTGTGAGTCCAACTCCTCTCCCTCTTTCCCCGAGGCTTGTTTGCTTGCAGACTGTAGAAACAATTCTTCTGTGTTTCTGTGACAATAAACATTGTCTGTAAACCAAAATGAGCAAAACAAGACAAGTTCCTCTCAGTTGTGAAATAGAATTATCCCACAGTGACAGGCACACTTTCTGTCAGACCAAAGCTGCAAGTGGTTTTGCTGTAATCAGCCCAGTATATGCTTTGACTTACATAGTACAACACACTGCTAAATGCTTAGATATTTTCTACCTGAAAGCAGCATGACACATATGCTGTGTGTGGTGTATGCTTGATAGAAATTCAAACAATGTATGTTTCTTTGTTACGTGGGAAATTTTAGCAGAGAGTTTGATGTGTTGTTTCTATGAGGCCCCTGAGGGAGATACAGCCACCCCTGTGGCTTCCCCACACCCTGCCCATGGCCCTGGAGTCCCACTTTAGCCTGCCCTAGCGACACAGTCAGTGCAGGTATGTCAATAAATTGTTTAGACTGTAAAAGCACTGTCCCAGAAAACTGCTTTATGCATCTGTTTCAGTTCTCATTGGTACATTTACAGAGCTCTGCAAAAACAGCTTTGTCCTTTTCACTGTCTTACCCAAATGGTGGAGCATATGATTCCCACAGTGGTGTTAAACTGCCTTAGAATTAACAGTGTAGCAAACTGGGGACCAGAACACTTTTTTACTTATTTTAAAATCTTTGCATTGTAAGATAGATATCATTGTCTTCTGAAAGACAGAAAGGAGATGCGAAGGAATCTGTTCTCTAACATTTTCAGGTTATCAGCCACATGTTAATGGAGAGGGTATTTCCTGTCCCAGAGCCATGTCATCCATGTCATCTATGTGTCAACCACAGCAATGAGTGATGTGGTAAACTTAGAGTAGAAAATGCTTATCTCCTTTATCTAAAGCATTTCTAAAAACATCATCTAAAGCATGTCTATCTCATTCATCTAACGCAAGATGAGTACGGTTGGTTTTTTTTTTCTGTTTGAAAAACATTAAAAGCAGTCTTTAGGACCTGATTAGGTTTTCTTCTCCTGCATATCCTTTCTTCACACCACACATACGTTAATGTCTACTTCTTCTTTCCTCCACATTTTTTTGCTCAGCCATATGACCTTACTGTCTCCATTAAGTATGCTGTGGCCTGGCTTCCTTTTCTTCTGAACTGATTTCCTTTCCTTCTGTCTCCTGCTTCCCTCTCTGAGAATGTAGTCTTGAAAGATTACTGCCAGGGAGTATGACCTAAACTAGTACTTAGTTTATCAGTTACTACGCTGCAGGTGTAATTAAATCCATAAATAAATAAAAATATAAATACAGTTGTCCAAAATCCTTGTAATTCGTAAGCTTTCTATGAAAAAAAAAATAAATTGACCTAATTGATGCAGAAACTAGCAAGTAAAGTCTATCCCCCAGTCAATCTGAGTGTGGGCAAGAGCAATGTGAACATCTCTATGTCCCCCATCAGTGGATAGCACTTTTTCTGGGACAATACTTTTACAGTCTGTAGAACTTACTGACATAATGGCATTGACAACGAAATTGTCAATGTGCAGCAAGGACCAGCAGCTCCTTAAGAGAAGGGTTAAGACACATCTGATGTTATCCATCGTTAGCTTTGGATTGTCGTTTGCTTTATTTCCTTTGATTGTGAAGACCCCACTTCTGAAGTTTTCAGCTGTTTGGTAGGAATTGGAGTTGCACCTACAGTAAATTTAAAATGCAGGAGCAGGTGTATACAGTTTCTGATGCATACCAATAATTCATGAAAGTAAGCAGAAAGCCTTGGTCATAACTTAACCAAGTTTTACTCATTTAACTTGGTCAAAAACCTTGCTTGTACCTGAAATGAGTTCTACCCTTCAGGTGATCCAAACATTATCTGAAAATTTAAAAAGACAAGCTAATTAGGTATACTGTAGAGCAGTTTATTTATTAGTTCTATTGTGCAAATGTGATATACAGTCTTTCTTTTCAGGGCATAACTTTGTTATACGTAAGACTGATTTATTGACAGACCACAGGAATACAGTTGTGCTTTGTTTTACAGAAAATGTCATAAATAATATACTCTGAAATATCCCTCGCAGATGCAGGAGACTATAAATTGCAGAAAGTTATTGTGTAAAGACATTCTACAGTGAGATAATTAAGGCATTCAGGCATAAAGCCGATAGCACAAACTAAAAAAATTAAAAGGTATAGGACAGGGAGAAAATCTATGCTTTTGATTAAGATTTGAAAAAGGGGAAAGAATTGATGAGGTAGAGAGAAAAAGGCAATCTGTTTCAGATGGCAGGTTACAGATGAGAAGGTCTTTACAGCAAGAGTAGTAAGTGTGAAGAAACAGAA
Organism: Nestor notabilis; assembly: GCF_000696875.1. Taxonomy (NCBI): domain Eukaryota; kingdom Metazoa; phylum Chordata; class Aves; order Psittaciformes; family Psittacidae; genus Nestor; species Nestor notabilis. The sequence goes on from NW_009934348.1 coordinate 29,857, forward strand.
AGAAGCCTAGCTCTGGGCTGCAAAAGGAGAAACAGAAGAGGGAAGAGAAATGTGTTGAGCGAAAGAAAATCCATGTGTTTGGAAAGTAGGAACAAGAGAAGACTTCCAGCTGGATCATGTACTGTGTGGAAAGCTGAGCGAGACTTTTAAGTATCAAAGTACTTGCGAAGAAGAGAACAGAAGATGGGGATAAGGCCATAAAGGGGCCACTGTGAAAGAGATGTAATTCAGAAGTGTGCTTGTGGGATAATAATAATCAGATTTGTGCACTGGAGATTGATTCCTGTCTCATGCTGTGCTGTTGCGCACCAACAACAAAAGGCTGCACAGCCTATCCTCTCAAGTATCTTTTCAACCATGTAGGAAATAGAGTATTTTCTTACTGCTCAGAAAGCATCCTTGGTTGGGGAGATGAACCAGTATAGAACTTACCCATTGCAAATGTAAGGTGTCAGTAAAACCCAGGCTGTAGCTAGTTTGCAGCAGTGCTGTAGGCAGAACCCTGCCCTCCCATCATGCTGTTCCTTCCTCACATTTTATGCTGTACTGGTAGTGTGAAGTGGAACACCTCTCCAATGGTGCGGTGAAGTGACTGAATGAACATCTGGATGGGTGAGATGATGCCTTTTTTATCTCTTAAAACATCACTCAGGAAAGGACTAGTTAAGAAGTGGGATACGGATACCTGGAAGAGGAAGGAGAGCAAAAGCTGTCTCCAACAGGTTAGCATGGTAGTTGCACACCACACCAAGTCATGCCACAAATATCCTGCCTTTCAGCAAGGCAGAGATTCACTATATTTTTAGGTAATTAATATATTTACAAAGGCTGATTCCTGCAGGGCAGTAGAGGAATTAATGGTGCCTGAAAAATGTTCTGTTTGTACCTCGCTTTGTGTTTATGAAACTTTAGCAGAGAAGGCTATGATTCTGTTTAAGAAGAATGACTTGATCTGTGTTAAAAAAAAAGGCAAACAAAAAACTCCTGCTAGCCTAACCACAAGAGGTGGAACAGATTTCCACGAAAATACGTTATTTGTGCATGTCAGTACTGTGTCTTTTAATAAGATGTTGAAATACCGTATGGGTATGCTACTTATGTTCACTTCCAGGAAGACACAACTGCTGAAAAAAAATGAGCTGAAATAATAAGTAGTTAAAATATTAATGGAATAAAGGAGGTCAAGCAGAACCTGTCAGTCAGTCAGTTACCAATAAAAAAAGTAGGCATATAAGAAAAGGTTGTTTATACCATGTTCTCTCTGGAAGTCAAATACTCTTAATTCATTGTGGAATGAGGCTCTACCGGAGCACAACTCCTAGTCTGATCTCAGTCTGACATTTTTCCTAAGGATCTCATTTGTGGCACTTTCTTCAACATTTTTTTCAACAATTTAAATTTTAAATTCAGAAAATGTTTGTTACTGTATTTCTGAGTACTTTTTCATAAGGGTCATTGTAACACAGATTAATTAGAATATTTTTCAGTCAGTGGTGGTCTTGCTGATTCCAATAAAAGAATATTCACCTTTAACAGTCAGAAGAATCAAAATGTAAGATTTGTACCTGTAGTTTCTGAGAATTATTCCTACATTAGGTACTCATGGCAATAAGGGAGATAGAAGAACTTCTTTTTGCAAACTTTTCAGAACTCCTACACGCACAAACCAGCAAATCAAATCTGTTTGGTAGTTCCTGTTACAGCCAGCAGTCTCTGCCTATGAGCTAGTAAATGAAGCAAGAATAGTTCTCCCAAGTACTATCACATTACTGGATGGTAAAAGCACTCCCTTTTTCAGGTTCCCATTGTAAATATTCATGCTTTTATGGGTTCCCATATCTGCAAGACCTGGTCAAGTATGGAGTCAGCCTTTTTCCTTTGTTTCCTTTTCTTAGGAGAAATGGTTTGTAGATTGGCAGATGAGTACTTGTACTTTGGGGTTAGGCAGTGGTCAGTTAGCATTTATACGTGTAGACTACTTGAAAGAGTTATATGTGATGGAAACCAAAGTGTGGATGTGGAAAACAAAGAATATCAGAATCTGAGTAGAGGCTAGGAACTTAATGTTGATTAGCAGTGAACATGCTGTGGGATTTCAACTCATAAGAGCTCTTTCACAGGCACAAGATTTAACTGCTCACTGCTTATATGCTGCACTTGAAACAGCCATTAAAGAAACATTAGAATGGGGAAAATCTCCTCTGTAAATAGACAATAGTGACTGTCTCACTGAAGCTGTTTCTGTGCAGCAGAAAAAAAGCTAAGCTTGCATTTTAATAACTATTTGAAGATTTGCTTTAAATGGATACAGCTTCCTGCTAAGCAGCTCACGTTATTTTTCTCTTCATCCTTGTTTGCCTGACAGATTAATTTGGAGCCAAAGCCTGAAGGTACAAGAAAGAAACCTGAAGTATTGCAATTCTGGCTGGCAGGGTCAATTACTAAGTCTTGATTTGAAGAGTTGAGAAAGTTCTGTGAAAAAGGATCTGTATCAGAGAAGGTGCCCATCATGTCTGTATGCTACAATAGATTGCTTCCTTCTATGAGACCAGGCATGTGAGTCTCTGCACAGATACACTAGGACTTCTGGGAAACCTCTCTAACTTGTGCTCTCACATGGAAGTGACATACTCGGGCAAGGTACTGCATTAACAGTGCCAGTGGCATCAGACATCCCATGGGAGACAGAGTGCTGCAAGAGATAAAAAGGCCTGTGCCTCTGAAAGCACAGTCAAGCCCAGACTGCTCATGCATATAGCTTTGCATCATATACGCCTCGGAGGTGAAAAAAGACAGCCATGGGACCTGTACTGTCCTTGGTGACCTTACAAATTAAGTTGAATCAGCAAGAGTTAAGCAGGAGGCAAAATCTGCTTCCATACTTCATCTACCCTTTAAATGAGATTTACCCTGTGGTTGCCCCGTTTTGTGGCATGTGTTCACAGAAGCAAGACTCCGTTTGGTGACTTACCTTTATCTTTCTCTCTTGGACAGGCTAAGTGCTTTCATAATGCTAGCCTGGTGCAGTGACCAGTAGTGTATCTTCTCTTCTGCAAGGAGGAAAAATTTTGTGTGTGCTCTCCATGTGCATGACTGGGTGGCCAGCAAAGGAAAAAGACCACATATTTGCATGCTTAAAACCAATGATGAGGTGAGTCTTGTGTAATTCTAGCAGGGGCAATTCAATATCTCCCTTCCTTGCAAGGGGAGGTACCGCACTTGCCCCATGCTGAATGGCTGCTGGTCGTCCAGGTAGCATATGTGTTTCTGTGTTATACTGGACTGTCTTGTCAATATGCAATCTTTTACTACTACTGGGTTTCTTCTGTTACATGTAGTACTACCTTATCTAACTGCAGTTTCATATCAATTAGGGTATGATTCTCAGAAGAAAGGGGGACATGTCAAAGATACAGTGGTTCCCACAATAGGTAAAGCACTGCACTAAATGCTCATTAATAAGACACAGCTTGCAAAGCCATAATAATAACAGAAACGGAAGTGACAAGTCCTGGGTCAGTGTTTTGTGTGCATGTATGTTTCAAATGTATGCAAGGAATCTTATTAGAGCTTTAAAGTCATTCTAAAGGCTTTGCCTCAGCAAGTTTTTGTACTCATTTAAACCCCTGGTTTATCATTATGATGTGTATTAACTTTCCCGTATTTAATACTTATTTCTGTCCTGAGAGAAATAAACAAATAATATTTTGCAAATGGGTTTCTTGGGAAAAGAGGCTAAGTAGCAGCAGAGTATCGTTTGCACTTATAGCTGATTGCTTTAAAAAGCTGTTCCAGAGTTCAAAAGGTGAAAAAACAGACTTAGTGAACATGTGCATTTTACTTATATTTGCCTTTTTGCTCAGAACGGATTTACAGAGCAGTCTTTTGACAGGCATGAGGCAGTGCCAGTTATTCAAGTCTTGCATGAAAGAGGAGAAAGCAGTAAGTCGTATTTGCACAGTATTTCTGTGAGACTGCTAGCCTCAAGTGTAGGCTGCTCCCTGCTGCTGCTACTATATATACCTCATGAAAGTCTGGTTTGAAGTGTAATGAAACCATACTGGGAAAAGATGTGTTCCTTTCCCACAAATATTTAGAAACAAATAAGTATCTTCACGAAATAATAATGTCTCCTGTGCCAGAAAACGGGCATGCAACTGTCCACATTAAAGGTTCATGTACGGCCATTTGGAAAAGTGTATTAAAGGAGTGAATGGAGTTCAGAGAGTGCTGTTTAGATGGAAAAGTATGTGAAAGTAACTGAAGGAGAAAGTTAAAGAGTGGTGGAAAGAAGCAGGGAACAGTCCTTGGGAGTGTGATCCTGAACAAGCACATTGTGCTGTGGGGCCTTGGAGTGGTGAGCAGAGATATGTCTTGCTGTGCAGCAGTATATTCAGGAAACAGAACTTTGTACGTAAGTAGGAAAGCACCAGGGATATTTTATTCCATCTCTGATTCATTTTCCTGAAAGAAGTAGTGTATAATATGGAAATACTCTTTATTTTCAACAAACAGTGAGATTCAGAATTATTTCATGCTTTCCTCCTGTACATTTGCTGCCACCGGGTACAGTTAGTGTTCAGACTTCATTTCTCCTAATCACCTACTGCCAATTGCAGTTCTTTCTGGAAAAGCAAATATTGATTTTTGTAATGTGGAAAAAATTAGTTGAGGGCTCAGATGAAGACCATCACATTTTGTGTGATCTAATCCACTTTTCAAGTGGAAAAGACTAGTATGCTAATTTGACATCAGTTTAATACTGAAATTAACTGAATATGCAAATGTTTGAGAATAAGTGCTCAGCCAAACCAGTTCTTAATATCTCGGTGCGTATTTCTTGGGATTTAAATAAAAGTAGCTTGTTTTTTCAAATAGCTCAATACTTGCATCATCCCTTGGCTTAGTAAGTACATTTTCTGTGACACTTTCACAGTACAACTCATTTATAAATCTGTTCTGATAACATCCATGGAATTTGCTTGTTATAGGAATGTGTTGTGGCAGCAGGTGAAGGAAAGGTTGTAAAAAAAATTACTGTAGCTAGGGATCTGAATCACTGTAGGGCTTTATACTAAAATTACCTTGCAGGAGGTACAGCAATTCAGCACAAAGACTGTGCAATTTAGAAATGGAAACTTTTACTCTACAACACTTTCTCCATGCATGATTAGGCTTCCTTTTTTTTAAAAAAAAAATAAAAAATAAAGCAGCCATGGTACAATGCTAACACTTATGAGTGATGCATGATTGATGATCCCCTAAAGGCAGTGAGAGAGAAAATTACCTCCTTCCCGCATTTAAGGACATTATTAGAAGACTCAATGAGTTCAAAGCTCAGGAAATTATGCTAAGAGGACTGATTCAGGCTTTAAAAAAATCAGTATAAATTATTTTCTCAGCGGTTCAAGGGTAAGATTTCTTTTAATTCACTGTAAAAGAAGAATACTTCGACACGCTTCTAGATGATACTCTTAAAAAACCTGTCACGCCATTTGTGATTTACTTACACAGGTACTATTCTCCCCATGTCCTAAATGGACTGCCATCTGCAACCGATGCAAATTAATATTACATTTTAAATGCTGTGTATGTCTTAGTACCACAATGTGGGAAGTAAAGGGATCCTTCTCTCAATGGTTAAGGTAGCATGATATGCTGGGGAAGGACAGGATGAGCTAATACCATTCAAAACATCAGTGTTTTCTCCTGCCTGCAGGGTTTGTGAGTGAGACTGAGTCAGTGTCAACTAGCAATGTAGAATTCTACTGCTAGGGAGAAGAAGGAAAATGGGAACACTATAAACAGATCTAAGGATGCTTCTTTTCTTTTTTCTTTCTCTTTTTTTTAACTTGCATCCTCTGTCAGTAACTGTCTTGTGACAGTCCTGTCACAGTCCTACTGGGGCATGCATGGCAGCTCGTTTTTACTGGTTTCAGAAGGAAGCAAAACTTACACAAAGCCCTCTCTGTATCTGTTTGATCTGTGCCTGATGACTGTAGAAGTTGTCTGAATGATTCAAAGTTTGGAAGAAGTAGTTGTCTCAAAGGTATTGTGTTCTACACAATTTCCAGGGGGACAGAGAAGAGGCAGCTTCAGCAGCCTTGTAAAGGAAGTGCCCACTGTAGCATGAGCTCTACCCTTATGAAGCACAGGAGAGTGTGTATGGGAGAGTCTATATGCTTCAAGCACTGCGAACAGGAAGAATAGCAGCTGGAACTGACACTATAAGGTGTCAGTGAATCCAGCCATGAGAGACATTTTTAGGAAATCAGGTTTCGTTGCTCCTGTTACTTTAGAATTTGAAAATCTGTCTATCCTCACCTGAGCTGAACATAACGTGAGTTCCTAATTCCAAAGCTGTCATGTTTTATCACAGCCTTTAAAATGGGGGGACATTTAACAACCTACAAAATACACTTTGTCTCAGCTTCTAACCCAAATCCCCTATGGGAGTGGTCTCCAAGTGTGACACTAAATATCCTTAATTTATTTTACCATTCATGGATGTTATGCTTAAGAAAACCTGCCTGTTGAAAGCATAAATATCTTTTCCATTTAAGTGGATCACAGTGGACTTGCAACATGTCTCTGATCTATCACGGTATCTTAATGTGGCTTTCTAAATGTCTTTCTTGGGGTATGGGAACAATTTTTAGATTTTTATATTCAAGTAGTCCCTGCCCATGGCAGGGCAGTTGGAATTAGATTATCTTCAAGATCTTTTCTAACCCAAACCATTCTATGATGACAAAGTAGGAGAGAAAATATTTCTCACCTACCTCCAGACAGGAAGGTAAATTGGCAATTTTCTTTTTGCAGAACCTTTATTCGATGTAATCAAATCAACCCCTGAAATCCCACATTATTACCTGCCATTTAATTAAAATAAGCATAAATGGTGTATTAATGATAGGACCTCTGATTTATTTGTGTCTGGTGCTGGTTTTGATGGGCTGCAAGCCACACTTGAGTGGCAAGGGGAGTAGGAGAACAACACTATCTCTTTGTTGGCTTTTGAGCAACTTATACCTGTTTCCTTAACTGGCTTAACATCTCCCCTTTGAGGACTTGAGTTTACTTCACAAACTCAGACAAATTATGTGCACTTAAGAATGACATGTGAATTGATTCTCTGTAGTCCTGATCAAGAGTAATGCTTTCCTAATACCACATTTTCACAGCATTATTAAATAACATGAATTTCAGTGAGTTTCTTGAAGCCACCAGGCAGAGTTGAACATTCTCACTTTCCATTTACTATATGGAAATAGATTTTTTTTTTAGTATACACATAAAGTATCCACTCTTTTTCAGACTGACGATATCAAGATCTAGAAAAGCAACAAGTCAAGAAAGAACATTAGGATGTATCCATCTTAAAAATGCTCTCTTAATACATTGCATCAATTACTCTCATAAAATAGTTGCTGCGTCATAGCTATCATCACAGAAGAAAAGAAACTCCGCTTCAGTGGAAGTGCAGCAGACAGAAAAATGGCAGTGGCTATGTCTAAAGGCACTTCTCAGCTTCCATGTATAAAACTACTAGACATGTTGTGAAATGTTCAGGAGAGACCCGTGTGTATGCCATTTCCTGTACACCTTCACATTTGTGGTTTATTTGGGAAAGAAACAGGTGTGCAGGTGTGAAGGGAGTCACATTTGCTCCCTGAATGAAGTCTGCTGTTGGGACAATGAGGAGCATGTGTTTATTGCACAATTTAGACTTGGGTGGTATCTACACACCTTCACGTAGCTGAATATGCCAATAAAAGCATTATGTTTCCACATGAGCAATCTCACCAAAAATTTGGTTTTAAAAGCTCAACATAAACCATTAAAGTGCTGGCTTCATCATCATTAAAAACTAATCAGGCCTATCACTGCTGAAACATCAGCTTCTCTTGTTTGTATACAGAGTATATAATTAATGTATTTAAATGTCAGCAACAGACTTCATCAAGTTTCCCTAAACTTCCTCCTGCATCCCTATGCAAGATGGGAAAAGAAGTTATTCCTGCTAACCATCTCAGCTGCTTCAGCAAAGCATAATTCACGTGTAGCCTTGGATGCATCCTTTAAAATCTTTGAGGCCAGAATGTCAGACTATTCTCTATGCTGGTGGCTCAGCACTTTTATGCTAGAAATGGTTGTTCATTTACAGCTTCCTTTTTTTTTTTGTTTATTTTCTTTCCCCCACGGGGACATAAAAAGCATCCTCTAAAGGCCAGAATTAATGCCAGAGGTGTATGCATGTGGCTGGGAGAGAAAGACAATAATTGCATACACTTCTACAGTGAAAAAGTGTTTTTCTTCCAAGAGTGAATGTACTCAGTTCAGTGGGTAACTCTCATTTGCTTAGCTTTACTGCCCACTGGGACTGAGAATAGCATCCTTTACTATTCTGCCATAGCTTCCTTTCCTTGCTTCCTAGATGATCTGTGGTATCATGAAATCCCAATTGTTGTTTTCTTCAAAGGAATTTTTTTGACACAAACTATATGTTAAATTACATAAAAGATGTGGATGAGGAATAAAAAAAAGAGTCCCTGAAAGCATCAGATCCTTAAAAATGTAGTAAATGGAGTGTATTAACTTCTGCATAATGAGATGTGCTTGACACAATGAGTCAATGCATTAACCTTTCATCCTAGAAACCTGTGTGTAAAACCAGAATCACATAGAAATTAATTTTATAGCTTCATACAATTCTCTTTTGAACATTAATCCGCCTTCTGCAAGTCACAACACAGTCTGATGTGCCTAGATGCTAAGGAGCAGATGACTGAAACAGTGTGGAACGCAGCCAGCTCTTTTCTGAGCACCTACAGGGCAGTCTGGTCCCCTTAGTCCATTGCTTTCCTGTGAGTAAAGTTGTTGCGCCTGTAGGTTTTTTATTTGTTTAGCTGACATCTGTGCTGCCAGTATATACTAGTCGAAAATTTGCCCCTGTGGTTTTGCAATATAGAAGTAATAGTCTGTTACTTAGATTTCATTTAATTATGACACAGAGAAAAGTCATCTTAGCTATTTTGAGATTACATGCCCTGAAAGTGAGAGGGATAGAGAGGCACCTGCTTCAGTTGCCAAAAATAAGCAAGCTGTGAAAAGAGGAGCCTTATTAGGATTGCTGGTTTTCATCACTGTGCTCCATTACACTATACCAAAATCAAATTGCATTAGACTAGCAAAGCATCAGCTGACTTGCAGAACATCAGCTGGCTTGCGTTAAATCAGGGCTTTCCAAAGCATGCTCCTGTTTTATTAAGTGCATTACAGGCAGTACTTAAGTATGAATTGAGTACAAATTCCATTTAGAAGCATTTTATAAGTAAACCCTTGATGCATTCTTTTTCAGGCTTTTGACAGCAGAAGAAGCCTAAAGCTTTGGGTGAGGAGAGGAGAAAGCTACCCAAAGTGCTCAATTTCTCAACTATGTTGAACAAGTAAGAATCATCAAGAATTCAGTGCAAAATCCTTAGTGCTTAGGTCCTTAGAACATGCACAGCTTTGGAGGATTAAATGTAAACTGCTAATTTAGTATCAAACCTCCAGTCACAGGTATGATTTTGTCAATTCACAAACATATATTTTGATTTGCATGGTAGCAGTGCACATTTCCAGGTTTGTAAGCTAAGGATGAACAGTTCTTTTAATTTATAACCTCTCTGAAAAGATGTCTGCATATCTGTGCAATCGCACAAGTTGTAAGAGTTTTTTTCTCCTAGTCCTGGCTTTGATATTTGCCAGCCTGAGTTTCAGAGCAGAGCAGATCTTGGATCTGTTGTAAACTGGAGCCATAGCACTATGAGCTTGTTTTTTCTTCACTGATGAATCCCTTCATTTTTGTTTTGCTCTTAGATGCAGTGAAATCCACTGTGTCCCCCCAGATAAGGCTACACTGAGTGAATGTCTCCCCTGTAGTCCAGCCTCCCACCATGCCTGAAATGCCTGTGCACTTGTACATTTGATGCAGTCTGTTCTAAAATCACTACTCTTTCAGCTATATGATTAAAAAAGAAAAGCCCTGGGAAAAGAAGCTAAAACATTATCAGTTTAACTAAATTTGCCTAAAACGAAGCATCCCGTTGACTTTTGGGCAGTGCAAGTGTTTAGTGCCCACATTTAGGCTTCAGTACATGCGTGTTAGTCTCATAGGCTGAGCAAGTCTCAGCTCTGCTCTCAGCCGGTAAAGCTACAAAACACCCTGTGTGTTTCTGTTGTACTTGGTGTGCTTGTAGCACTCTGGCTTCCATACGTTCATCACAAAACAGAGATCCATACTCATCTTTCCCACCTTGTAGTGGTGGACCATTCCTGCAATGTCAGGCTCCCTGCAGTGTCTAGCTGCCTCTGGCAGTCTAGGCAGCTCAGTGGCACAGCTCTAACATGGAAAGTGAAAGGTGCTCCCCAACTCATATGCAATGCAGGCATTTACTGTGGAGTTGGAGGAAATAAGATTGAGACCTTGCCTCTGAGGTCGGGCTACACACAGAACTCTCATTTCCTGAGCAAGTTCAAGGACTATCGAACAGTTATGTAGACAATGCTCTCACTGTCACCTTGAGACAAGTGTGTTTTGTGAAGTGCTTAACCTAAGAAGAGGGATGAAATACTTAAACATGGAGCTCGAAGTCTGACCTGGAGAGAGTGTGAGTTCACATACAACTCAAAAAGTGCGCCCTTCTGATGCTTTTTTTCTCTTCAATGTACTGCAGTCACATTCCCAGTTTTAGTAGTACCTACAGTATTCTTCTGTCTCACCTTCAGCTTTAAGTCATCCCTCCCATATAAAAGCTACAGAGCTTTGTCTCGTCTACCACTGGCTCAAGGCATCTCTATGAACAATTATCCGTCTCTTGCAACAGAATAAGACAAGGATAAATCTGTAGCTCACCAGTTAGTATGTTATAGCTGTTCCAGCAAGTTCATTATTCTCACAACTCTGTGTGGGAAGCTGAGGTACAGTAGTGCGGCATGTCATGCAGGTATGACATGTTACCTATATTGCCTTCCAAACCATTCCCTTGAACTGCTAAGAAGGAGTGCTGGATCTGCTTTTTGATGTGGTGATGTTGGTATGGTCAAAGAGCAACGGTTAGTTCGTGTCAGTCTAGTGTCAGACAGTGCTAGAAGGAAAAATCCTGTCTTTTTCTAGCATCAGTTTATTCTGAAGCACCTGAACATCTGTAATAGGGAAACATTTTCCCATGAAACATTTCCCTATGAATGCTGGCATTTCACTACTTTACACTTCAATTATTCTTGACTAAGAAATGCAACAGGAGGATTCCAGAAGCTACCCGGTGGAATAAACAACAGCCTTTGTAAATGCGAAGACTGTAAATAAGCAAGATGATAAGAGCTGGGTATCTGTCAATTTAAATGGCATTCAGCATGTGAACTTTTAATTGAGATGAAGCATTGCGGCACAACGTATTCCATTTATTACTTTCCATTAACTTTCATGTGACCTATTTCTCTGCCTCTTGACAGGTTCATCTTTCTGAGAACTTCACAGACAAAATGATATTTTCCTTTTCTGTCTGCTCAACTGTGATCTCAGTTTGAAGCATCACTTAGCATTCACCACTAAAAGAAATAAAGACAAAGGCATTAAATATTGCTTCATATTCCCCCTCATGTAATTTAATTTTTCTTCTGTTTCTTAGCCCTTCTTATCTGAAGGCCTGGAAAAAGTATTTGATGACCAATCTTTGTGGATTCCTTTTTGTTCAGGTAAAATGAGGGATGTCTAGCAGTTGCTAATCTCATGAAAGAATAGGAAGCAAGAAACACTAGAAACCATTGTTAATCTTAGTCCTTAAAAAGAACATGGGCATACATTAAAGAAGTGATTAGTGATTCTGAATCATAGTCACCAACTTTCAGATTCATGGAAATATTTTTACCTACACAGTTTATATCTTTTTTTACTTGATTCCTACTCCTGAGACAGCAAGAATGTAATTTCAGTGGGTTTGGCTGTAAATACAGTTTTCTGATAATTCTTACTGTGTTCCTGTTGAATTTCATCTTCCTGAAGTGAGTGGGTATCATGGTTTAAGCCTAGCCGGTAACACAGAACCATGCAGCCATTCGCTCACACCTCTGCTTTCCTCCCCACTCCAGGTAGGATGGGGAGGAGAATCGAAAGAATGTAAACCTAACGAGCTGAGGTAAGAACAGTCCAATATCTAAAGTATAATACAAAACTACTACTAATAATAATAATAATGATAAGGGAAATAACAAGGGGAGAATATAAAACTAAAAGGGAAAAGGGAAAAAAAATAAACACAAGTGATACACAATGCAATTGCTCCCCACCCGCTGACCGATACCCAGCCCAACCTGAGTAGCTATTGGTCCCTTTCAGGTAACTCCCCCAGTTTATATACTGGGCATGACATGCTGTGGTATGGAATACTCCTTTGGCTAGTTTGGGCTAGGTGTCCTATCTCTGCCCAATCCCGCTCCAGATGGTGTTAGGAGAAGGATCTATATATCTGTATGGAAAGGGAGAAAAGCAAGGTCTTTTCTTTCTAATCCATGTACAGTTGTTAGTTAAATCACTTTGTTAGTTTTTATTTCTCTAGTAGTGCAAGCCACACAACTACAGCCATACAGTAACTGACAGTGATTTATTTAACAAAATCAAAATATGTTTTTGTATTTCCTGTGGAAAAGACATCAATATCGTTTGCTCATTTACCATCCAGTTTATGGTTCATTACTAGCCATGGTGGTAGATCGAGAATAAGGTGGTAGATCAAGAATCAATAGTTTGGATTATTGAATCCGACTAGAGCCCCAGACCCAGTATTGAAAATGTTTATGAACAGTGTCATTTTAAGAGCTGATTATGAAGGAGTGGAGACAAAATATTTTTAAGATGTTCATACTAGTTTACGTAAGTTATAGGGTAAGTTAGATTCACATGTGAAAGCGTTTATTCTATGAAATAAGTATCTGTTAAGAAAAATTGGCACTATTCTAAAAATATTGGAAAATATATTCCTATTATGTGCAAAATGAAAATGGTCATTTTTGTAGTAGGAATATTGTACTTACTTACTGCTGAGATTGATTCCTGGAACATACATCGTGAATTAATTTCAGTTAGCTGAATTTCTTTAACTGACTTCTTTTGACTACGTGGTTTTGCTTACCATCAGTAGGCGCTTAGCGTGGGAAGCTGAAGTCGCTGGAGCCTTTGGCTGCAAAGCAGCTAACTCCCACCTAGATAAAGCTGAACTTAATTTACAACCTGTCCTTAGTTACGTAAACGAAGGCCTTGAGACCAGTGCAAATTGGAAGATAAAGGAACTGCATCCGTTAGCAAGGAGCAATAAAGCAGAGTGATAAGAAGAAATTTACAGCCTGCCTGGAGACAACTAAAGAAGCCAATGATGGATGAGGAAACCACAGATCAAAATTCACCACTGGACCAAGAGGTGCATGCAAGGCACATAAACAGCTGTGATGGTTGGGTGCCTAGCATGTAAGGGTGTAAAAACTCAGGAATTTCTTTGTTCTGGATCCCTCCCCAGAGGCACCCAGCTCATGCTGCTCCTGTTCCAGTACCACTCAATTTTCTAAGAATCAGATGTCTGAGACTCTGCTGTGAGAAACCTACAACAAAGAATTTTCTTCAACGCATATAAATGCAGATTTGGATAAGCAGAAAAATCATTTCTAGTGTATGACTGATTAGGAAGGTTATCTGATTATGCTGAACTTATTTAACTAATTTGATAGTTTGCTAAAAACATTGGTTTCATTTAATTCAGTAAAACTTATTTAAATCTGCTCCAGTGTCCCATCCAGAAAATAGCACACACACTTTAAGCAGCATCCCCTCCACATGAAGGAGTTACTCTAAATTGTTATCCAGATGCTCATTAAGCATAAGACAAGCTGGCTATTTACCTTTGGTCATATAGTTCCCAAGAGTTAACGTGAGGATTACAACTGCTGTGTCAAATACTGGAGAGTGAATTTCAAGCCTCCAGCATGCTCTGCATGAAAGATAATCTGCATCCTCTGTAACTTTTTAATCTGCAGCCCAGGAAGTCATCAATTTAAATTCACATATTGAAATAAACCAAAAAATACCAACATTGACTTGCTATCTGATTTCTTATTTAGCTTTTGTTTCCTGAAAATCCTCTCATCCTCTCTTCTCTCCGCAATCTCGCAGTATAGCAGCTCTTGAAATCAAAAAGTCATACACAGTTTCCTTACTCCAACATCTTTGCTTGGTTTTACTGCAGGATAACTTATTTCATTCTGAGCTGTAGATGGAAAAGTGCTGAATGCTGCCATTTTGACTTACTGAGAAGAGGGGTAGACCCTACAGGTTAGTTTCTGCCACCACAGTAGAATCTGTGTGTAGATATGATCTTGCCATAGGTACAAACACAGGACCTTGACTTATCATAGGTGGTTAGAAGTGCTATGGGAGCACCCTCATTGCATGCCCAAAGGATGTTTTTTCAAGAAGTACATGTTTCTTGCCCCTGAGCTGATATTACTCTGTGGCCAGAAACAAATGGGAGCATGACTTACTGCATGGTCAAGGCTGAGAAATTGGTATTAGGAATTAGGAAGCAGGTAGTCCATGAAAATACAAAAATACTTTTCAGGAAAGAAGATTTCTCATGGATATTTTTTCTCCTTTGAGGCATGTAACCCCTTCCCTGAGAAGGGAAGATCCACAACGTCCTATTCCGTCATACTTAGGTCTAAATGTTAATTGGAAAATGAAAGAGGAAGCGTGGACTGTTACATGTGCTTCAGGGCTGCTTGCTTGTCAGACACTAGAATGCATAAGGGAGATAATCGGGATAGTGGCTAATTGAGAAGGTGGTGGAAACACTGCTGAAGGTGACTGCCTTATACTAGCAATTATTTTTAGGACAGTTTGCTGTCCTAACTTTACTAAATGCCACCAATCTCAGACATAAAAGCAGTGGCTAGTACTTTATCGAGGTTGTTGCTTAATCCTTTCTACATGGCAAAGAGATCACAGCCTTTTCTTCTAATGGAAACATCTGAGCAGGATTTTATGCATTTTTTGTTATTGAGTTTGTTATTTAGTAATAACTTATTTACTGCAAGGCAATCACAACTGAAATGGAATTGTAGAGACATGGTGAATAAGCAACCCCAAATGTTACTTGATAGTGATATACATATTGTGTCATATCATGCATGGGTAGGTGTTACGCATAAGCTGTTTCTTTGTGTTTGGCTCATGTTCTATGCAGCTTAGCATATAATTTCTCAGACAACCTAAGTTCGTAATTAAATATATTCATTATTTCAATTTATTTTTCTATACTTCAATAAACATCTGCCTGAATTGTGAAGTAAAGTATGAGAGAAATTAAAGTTTACTGCTAGTTTATTTTTAAGACAAGAGAACTACCCAGCATAGTCTGAAAGTAAACCCTTATAGTAGAGCAATGACACTCTGATTGAACAACTATCGAGTTCCCATTCACTACCATTAATGTATTTGTAATTAAAGAACAAAATTTAATCTCCCACCTTCTCCAATTGACTTATAGGGTTGTATACTCCTGTCTTGAAAGCACCTTTGAAAATCAGGTCTTCTTGAGAAGGGTCCTACAAATCCTTTTATTTTGTCACTACCCCTCACACATTTCCCACTTCAGTTACCATGTATAGCTATCACACCGTGTCAACAATGCTCTCTTTCTCACCAGGTGTGAAGAGCATTACTATTCATGTTCTTTATTTCCTTAATTGCATCTTGCACTTCTAGTTACTCTGCCTCAGGTATGTTAAGTATTAATCACTTCACAGTCACTTATGCCAACCTGAACTTGGCTATCCACTTACCTTCCTATCATCAACAAACCAAAATGCACTGATTACATATTTGAAAGCGACTGGCATGCTGGTTTTTCACTGTGACAGTTTTTTTCAAATGTATACAAACCAGTCTCGATCTTCTGTTCATTTCCTCTCCTCAGACATCTTTCACTGTATTAGTTTGTCCAGTAGTCATGCAATCAACAATATTCTTCATAAAATTACTTGCAATGTCTCTGGAATGGCTTTTATTAACGTCATTTTATTTTGTTAAACTTGTTTCATAATTTCTTGTCTCGGAAATAACAGTCATTCCCTCTGTTATTCACTGAAATATTGCTAAGAAGCCTTCAGTTTGTACTCTTGTTCTGTAACATATGGGTTCTAAGTGGGTTAAGTTTAGGAAACAGCAGAAAGAGTTTTTTTCCTGAGCTACTTAAGGTGTTGCAATTTGCTGACAGCATTAGAAGTAGGAAGAGGTGACAGGATGACTCATTTCATTATACTGGGTACTGAACTGGTGTAGCACCGGAGAGATGAGATCTACCTATTAAAGTGAATTGGCTAGAATCTGCTTTTGGGGTAGGGGTGCTGATTTCTTATCTTTACTGCCCCCAGGAGGTTTGAAATTGCTCATAACAGACAGTAAGTTTACCTGGCAGTTCTCAGACCAGCATGCACTTATTATTATGTTAACATTAGCAGAAAGTGCTCTAGGCATTGCTATGGACTATCATTCCTCTAGCCTTTTATTTGCTGCTTGACTTTTTAACAGGCTGTATTATATCAGCTTTCTGGAAAGCTTCTATATTTAATGGTATGCTGCAATAATACTACTAGGTCAAGAAGATAGCAGTGCAGTTCAAGAAAAAAAAATGAACACTTTAGATGTATGTTAGGGGACAGCAACAAGAATGAGCAGAAGTCTACAACACATGACCTTCAGAGAAATACTGAGTGACTTGAGATTACTGAGAGTAAAACACAGAAGGCTGAACAGAGTGGAATTAACAGTCTTCCAAGTACATGAAAGGCTTCTTCAGAAAGAAGAATAATGAGCTGTTTTCTCTATCCATGGTGAATAGGTAAAGAAATACTGAGCTCAAGCTGCAGCAGGAAGATTTGCTCTAAGTCCTAATGTGACATCGGCATACATCAGAAGTTAATTATCACCTGCTCTGTACTGGCACAGCCATTCTAGCCAGGTTCTTTGGGGTTTTCAGGCTGGTTCTGTAAATATAGCAGTTATTTTTTGTTATTTCAATTTTAACAGCTCTTTAACTTCTTAATTAAATTCTGGCCCTGTTTTATTAGGTGTCCTATAAGCAGAAAAACAATCCCTGCCCTGAAGTGACAACTCAGTATTAAAAACCATTATCATTGATTTTTTGCTCTGTGGTAGCACACAAAAATGCCAGGCATGGCTGAAACTCCTCTGTGTAAAACAAACTATACATGTGTCACCATCACAACTATCCAAGCGTATTACAGCTAAAAGGCCTTCTGCTCTATAATTGTATACAACAAGGTCTTTTCAGGTTCTCAAGCAACCATTGCTCATGATGTGGAACAATGTAGTTGTAATAATTGGTGATCCTATTTTAGGCTTTATCTTCCATAAAGCTTTTAATTAATTAATTTGTCATTTTTCTTTTGGAAGGGTCTGTGGAAAATAGATTGGTTACAACATATCCATGCAGCAAGAGTAAGTCTACACTCTGTTGCCACACAGAATGGAAAAGATGCAAATTTTAAAGCTACACAAAGGCACTCATAATTTAAGTAGCTTCTTAAGATGCTTCTTACCATTTCTTGACATCTGTTTGGTTATATTTCAGTTAAGTGCTGAAGACCCACAGTGAAAATTGTTTAAAGGAAGACAATTTAATCAGGGTAAGTCTTTTATTTTTGTAAATAAGGGATTTTACTACATAAGTGATTGAATGAGACTATCAAGTGCTCTGGCTAAGAAACTGAGTGAAGAGAAGTAATAATTTGTCATTGTTGAGATATTGAAAAAATTGTGATCATCATACTTTGCACTTGCGCAACATCTGTCATTTAAGTCTTGAAGTGCTGAAGAAAATATTCAAGAAGTCCTGCAAGACAGATGAGTATTATGAATCTCTCGTAATATGGACACCAAATGTATTCTCAGCCTTGAAGAGAACTTGTAAAGACACACAGAAGTTCTTACTCATGTTCTGATCAGTGAGGAACACAAGATCCAGTAAGAACATTTTCGGTTATATTCTTGAACTCCCATTATTCTGATTTTTCTTTCAGAAAGATGGTTGCTGCTCTACTAATACATGAAACTCTATGTTAAACATATAACAGTCTTGGTATGCAACTTGGTGAAGAGGACTTGTGGGTGACCAAATTATAGAAATTATATGCAGTGGCTGCACTTCAGGAATGTTTCATCTTTCAGAGAAGTAATTGGCTCTGCTGTAATTTCCTATCTAAGTGTAGGGAAATAGAAGAAATGTTTCCCAAGGGCAAAGAGATTTGTTAGGTAATATTATAAGGAGAAGAGCTACTTCCATGGAGTTTGATATTAGAAAAGGCAAAAAAAGACTTTGGACTATGGAATAAAATTTCTTCCCCTCTGCAGGTTATTATTATCTAATACATTCCCAAATGACTCATGCTCCAGAATAATCAGTGTCTTGAGAGTAAGTTTTAAGACTCCTTTTGCAAGATACGGATGCATTTAAATTCTGCAGACCTTGAAATAGATGGGTTATAGTTACAATACATATGCTATATGCAAAAGACTGAAGAAATAACAGGCTTCCTGCTTCATTTATTCTGAGAAGGCAACTCATTTCAGCTGTAAATCTGTTCTTGTATGACTGATGTTTAAATTGACTAGTGCTAAAACAGAAATATATGTCATCTACTCCTGATATTAACACAGTTTGATTTTAGAGTGAGGTGAATGCTTGATTTTTTAGATTGTTACCTGTAACGAGCAAGTGCTAGATGAGCAAAAGAATGAAAAAATCCATTTTTTGAGATTTCAATTCTGTGCTTGTTTGACTGCAGTTTCTAAGAAAATGCTGACTCAACTCTGAAGATTTTTATTTCATCCTAGCATTTTTAAGATGTCTGTATGGATACAGAGGATTTTGTCACAGGCCTGCACAACAGGATAGAAAATTTATTTGTTCCATTTACAGATAACACAGCATTAAGTGGGACCACAGAGAAATCAGAGAGAAGATGAGAATTTGGGAAGATCATGACAAAACACAGAGTGATTTGAAAAAGTGGAATACAGCAGAATAAGGACAAGTAAGAATGAGTGCTCATAAGAATCAGCTACATAAAGGCTGCTGCAGAGAGGAAGGATATAATCTGCTCTGCATTTCTTCTGTAAATGTAACTGGTAAGTTTGAATTAAAGTCAGAGAGACATAACCTGGGCACTAAAGTTTATGAAGAACTGTAAATAGACTGCCTAGTGTTGTTATGGAATTGCTGAATTTGGAATTTTTTAAAGAATTGGTTAGACAACATCCATTATGAATGTTGTACACAGAATGAATCCTTCTCACATTCTGGGAGATGGAATAGCACCTCTATTGAGGCTGGGTTTGGTTCTTGTGTATGATTAAGGGTGGCATTGTACCTGAATGGTCCTACGGGCACTTGATTGCAGTGATAGATGTATATTACATCCAACATTTTCAGATGTACTTTTTTAACCTCAGGCATGTATGTAACAACATTCTCAATCACCCACATGCATGACTTAATTCTCTGCAGTTCTGAAGGTGCACAGCTCGTTCTAAGTTTTGCACATGCTGTAGATATAGAAGAACATAAATACCGACAAGGCTTCATACTTGAGTTTCCTGTCTGACTGCACCAGATGATCCAGTGCAGATTCATGAGACCCTAAATTAGGCAGTGATAGGATAATTTGCAATAGATTTCCTTCTAATACCTAGTAGCGAAGACTGGCTTAAGCTCTCAAGCATGCAGTTTAGTGTTTCTTCCAGCTTGTGTATTAATAGCAATCATTTAAATTCCAGATGGTATTGTTATTCTCTTTTAAATGTTCAGTCACATTTTTGAACTGTAGCCACAGTCTCCACCATTCAATTGCATGTGGTGTGGAAAAAAAATTCTGTATTATCTTTTTAGAAGTGTCCAGAAGAAATGGTGGACTTTTTTGCTGCTGCCATTAATGTTGATATGTCTTAACAAAACATGCCAGCTGCCATGAAAGTCTCTCAGGTTCAGACTGAATTTAATGGAAACAAAGCAGCCCCACCCCAGAACAGACAGTAAGCCAGAGGCTAACATAGTTATCTAAATTAGCACTGAATGAAAACCTGGGTGTCTTATATCCCAGGTGACTTCCATAATTGCTTGCAGTCCATTTAAGAAACAACACCAGGTGTTCCATAGTGCGTTGCATATTCATTATGCTGGTGATGGCTTCAATATCTTGGCATTTGAGGAGCTGGGATGGAGTATGTGAAATGAAGGCTTGGATTTCTGCTACAAGCTAGGAAACACAAGCTAAAAGTGAATCACTGGTTTGCTAGATGAGAACCTGAGCATTCAGGATCTTAGTATTTCTAGATGGCTTACTCTGTTAAATGCTGCCCTCTTCTCCCTGTCAGAAGAATTATGAAACACAAGATCATGTAAGGAAAATAGAAAACAGGGGGTGTTGCCTTTTGGAACAAAAATTTGTCTTTGAAATCAGTAAATGCAATTGTCTTGCCTGTTAGTGACAGGAAATGGTACTTCACACTGTAATCTAGGTAATGCCTCACACTCTATGTCATGCTTCTGTGATGTTGTCTATTGCCTATTATCATTTCTTTGTCTTTTTTGTCTCTTCTCTAGCCTTTCCTTGTTTGAAGATAGAGAGTCACCATACTCCATGCAAACTGTCAGCAAGTCCCATTCTCAAAAGCTTGAGTTGACTAAAATCAGATAGGTAAGCACTTCAGCTCCCACACTTCATAAGTATCAGGCTAGGTTTAGCAGAACTGAACCTTAATTGCCACCCTGCCATCTATGGGAAGGCCCAGGGTTGAAGTATTTTCTGTTTTGTTTCCATCCTGTGTAGGTACAAATACACCAATACCAGTGAAGTATATAAAGCAGATATTGAAGATATATTGTAGCTTCCTCCAACTCCCTTCTCACAGCAAGCACATAAGCAGGTTTTAAGGTATAAATGCCATTAATTTGTTCTCTTGAGAGTCTAGTAAAAGCACGTGCGTGATCTGTTGAGTAGCTGAGACATGAAAGTGCAGTATAGCTGAAAGGAAGGGGTGTGAGTGTTCACATCACCTGGCCTGCATTTTATGATTCTCAACACCCAACATATGCTTAACACACTGACCTCTGCTGACAGGCTGTCTCTCTTTCAAATGGAAAAGTATGACCCCACTCATGAGCGCTTCTCTCTGAAATTCCAACCTCAGAGCGATGAAATCTCTTTTGTTCTCTTCTAGGACTTTTCTCTAAGGGGTATAAAACCTCTGTACTAGAACAGCTTCAGAAAGCTTAGTTCAGCTTTCAGAATGCTTTATCTTTTCTTTTATGCCTTATGCATTAAAATGTCAGACAATTTGGGAAAAGCCACTTGTGTGATCAGAGTAGGGGTAAGACTGCAAAATGGTTTGGTCTGGCCCAAGCTTATGAGAGGCATTGTAGCAACACTCATAAATCTGATGTTATTTGCTGTCCTTTGCTAGAATTATGTGGTTCATACCATCATCCCTTGTTGCTGGAGAGTTCAGAAACATTTTGTAAAGCATTAAAAAAAGCCTATTAAAATGCAAAAGCATCACATTAATACGGGGTACATCATCTAGTCTGGGGCCTTTAAGGCAGACTGAATTATTCAGTACCATGATAGATTTAACGAGGACAACACAGCAAGCCTCTGATTAGCCCCAGGATAAATTTTGAGAGGTCATTAAGATCAACATATTCCTTTAAATGTACCCTCTGTGTGTGAGTGTATGTGAAAGTGGAGAAAAAAAAAGCTAAAAGGAAAATGTAAGCCTTAGGAAGGACAATCAAAAGAGATCCTAGTCTTACAGGTTGTAATAAAACATGGCTGATACCAGACCCAGCTGAAATAGCTGGAAGGCAAAACCACGTCTTGGGTTGTCCTCCTTACAACAACAATTAGGAGAATGGAGTTTCCAATAAGAGATGTGAGCATGAAACCCTGATAACTGAGTGTTGGAGACCACTTGTCAAGCACCAGGTAAATAAACAAACCTGGTTCCAGAGGAGCTGCTTCAAACGAAATGGAAAGCAAACACAGTTTCAGCAATACCCAATCATCACTAACTCATGCATGCAAATCTGTTCAGTATTTGTAGAGGAAGAAAAACATACAAACAAAATATACTGAGGGTATTTGTATGCTCATTTAATGGCTTTTAAATTTTTTTTTTTTTATTTAATCGCAGATGATACCAAGTAGTGTCTTTCAGGGTGAGTGTTTGGTCTTGTTAATCTGACTAGGAGATGCATTACAACTACTTTTGGCTGTGTATTGCTTCTAGCACAGAAAAGAGTGCTGTATCCACCCGTGTGTTTAATTAGCTATAGGACCTTCTTGCTGCTGCATGTGTAATCAACTTCTGCTATTAAGGCTCCTTTGGGAGCTGGTAAATGAGTAGCATATGTAATTTCTTCATTAGCATACCTGTTTACTCCCAGCTGTGCTTTGAAGTAGTTTGAGGCAGGCTTCCCATCCAGCAAACTTCGCTCGTAGACTGGATCCATCACAGTGGCAAGTGCCAACCTTATGAAACTTAGGTGACTTATAGTTGTTTATATATGTTCTGGTCTCCATCTAAATCTTTGGAGAGTTCAAGAGCATGTTCCTAGGGTTTGTGCATTGGAGGTTATCACATGCAGTTCCACTTCAGAGTGCTTAAGTTTGCCTTAGGATGGTATCTGTGCACTACTGAGCTCAGTACGCAAAAGTGAGATTCTTACCACGCTTCTTTCCTGCCATTCCACATGTAAGAGTGAACTTCGAGTATATTGATAAGTCATATATTGACTTTTAGATTGTCAGTGAACTGAATGCATGTAATATCTTTACACATTTCCTAAGGCAACTCTTATGTCCAGAGGAAGTGAAAAGTCAGGATGAATAGAATGTGTGTATTGAAGAAAGCCTCTTATTTGGCTCTAACCCACAGCTCTGGCATTTCTTTAAAAAAAAAAAATAATTAGGGAACACAGTGAACTTGCTAAGCTACAAGGCAAATTTTAAGACCATTTCAAAATAGCTTTCCCATAAATACCCGTTTCCTTATGTTTTCTGCTTCTCACTCTGCTCACTTTCAGAGCTCTATAGCAAAGCAGAGTTCCTCCTCCAATACACTTGTGCTCTTTTTTTATGTTGTTGCTCTAAATTTTGTAGTAGCCACAAAGCTATCTGTGATCTTTCCAAAAAAGCTTTACCTTCACAGATACTGGTTTGCATCTGTTAGAGTGGCATAAAACCTTTGAGAAGGTAGCCCTGAAAGATTTTCAGATAGTTTCTAACTGTGCTTCTGAGGCATTGGTACAACACGACTGGCTTCTTATGGCATAAATTACAGAAGTGACGTGAAAACAGATGACTTTATTAAAACAGAGTGAGTCACTGATGACATTTAAGTCTAATTAAGTCAGGCTATTCAGCTTAATGATTTTGTTCCAGAGGAGGTAACTATTTTGGAATGCATAATGTTTAACACAGATCTTCTGGAATAGGGTATTGTACCTAGAGGTGCCATTATCAGGGTCTGTAACAGCAAATGCTTTCACTTAAAAGGCTGTGCCAAGTTAAATCACAATGAAACTTATCCTAGGTGTTTGGTAATCCTATCTCAAAATGTTGTCATGGTTGAATAAACAGGGGTGGTGGGAGGAAGGTAAAGGATATTCACAATGTCAAGGTGAGTCTATTTGTAGCCTGGAATAAGATGGGTAAAGTGAAAAACGTAGTTGTCATCCTCACCTATGAAAATGCCCTATAGTTTTATGTTCAAAAAATACGGAAGTGAAAATTTATTTTGGTCTCAGTAACAAAAGTACCCCCAATTAAGGGGAAGGTTGATAGAAGCTGTCCCTTCCAGTGACGTTTGACTCCTATTAAATGTTCACCAGTGCCCTCGTTGGCTTTTCTTGCTTCTCTAATGGGCTGCAGCATTTCTATCCCTATGCAGCCAAGACACGCTTGTAATGAATTTTAATTTGCAGTCTTTGCCTGCAGCTTAATAGTTCAAGGATATTTTGTTGTGTAAACTAGAGACTGCTCCTCTGACATAGCTGCTGTTATACAGACAACCTTCCTGGAAATTAAACCTTAGACTCCTTCCTTCATCGCTGAGTGCCTGCTTGCTCTTAGGCACTTGAAGAGAAAATGCTGTTTATTTCTTCAGCTGAGTGTGTTTAAATAGCCCTGTCATCAGTGATGGCAGGCAATGCTCAAAGGGGCCAGTACATGCCTGTATTCTGTATTTTCAACTTCTGGGACTTCTAGGTATTAGGTGGATAGATTGCATATAGAGCTTTTTCCCCCCTACCTGCTATACTGCAGTAAGGACAAAGTTGCTAGTTGGCAACAAGAAAGTTCTTGACCCAGATTCTTGGGGGGGGAGGGGC
>NW_009934348.1:54387-64454 GCF_000696875.1 Nestor notabilis
GGGAAAGAGAAAGAGGGACGGAGGAGGAATTGTTTAGTTTAGGGGTTTGTTTTCTAATTTTCTTGGGTGTTTTGATACTAGGTGTAGCAGAAAGCAGAACTATAGATCTCAGCACTTGAAATGGGTTTTGATGACTGCACAGAGTAAGGATTGTATCTGTAATATTCCTATCATCAAATGGCACCTTTTGCAAGGCTTTTGCTTGCTGAAGTGTTTCCTTGAGTGCTTTTGGCAAAGGTGTAACAGGATCATATGAAAGTTCTGAAATACTCTCTATTAAGTGTCTCTTCTAACAACATATTTCTGTATAGGGTAATTGGGCATGTTTAGGTTCCTCAGTTCAAGTGTTCAAAATTTGTCATAATGAATGCAGAAAGTTACAATTACAAGGACAAAGCACATGTTCATTTTTGCATACCCTTTTATCTGCAAGTTTATCATCTTTCCTATTTTGATTTGAACAATCTCAGTGTCTCAAATTGCTCCTTGTTATTATAGCTGTGTTATAAGAAGCAATTGGCTCTGGACTCCAAAATATAAAGTGATGCACTCAGTTCATTACAAGTATCAGGTTCTTTCTTAGGCAGTAGTGACCTGTGTACAAAACCAAAATAAGATAAAAACCCCAAGCAAAATCAGTGAACCAGACAAAACAATGCCACATGCAGATAAATAAATAATTACTAAACCCAGATTAATTTCACTATATCCTCAATATGTGAATACAGCTATCACTTTTTTTCCTTCATGGAGAGTTGTCATCTGTTGTGTCCTTGCTTCACTGTAAAATTGCACTGGATCTGTCAAATCACACATGCAATATTAAACACCACAGGCAATGGATTCATGCACAGCAAATGTTACGTAAATTGTTGAGACAATTCTAAGTCCTAATTTATGTCACTGAACAAATCTTTTGTGTTTGTTCCTCCAGCTAAATTTACCACTCAGGTGGTTCATTTATTGTTCCAATCAGGAACTCATCCTTCCCTCATAGGGCAAGAGTTCCAGCTTCCAACCATCCTAGTGGCTCTCCGCTGAACATGCTCCAGGTTATCAATGTTTTTCCTGTATTGAGGGATCTAAAACGGGACACAGTATCTAGATGTGCTCTAATGAGTACTGAGTAGTGAACATGTCGATATACTGGACTTGCTTCTTTTCGTACGGCCCAGGATGCTGTTGGCCTTCCTTGCTGCCAAGCACGCAGCCGAGTCATGTTCAGCTCACTGCTCATCACAACCCCTAGGCTCTTCTCAGCATCGCTGCTTCCCAGACAGTCAGTTTCTGCTCTGTCTTGATCCTGAATCTTTTCCTTTCCAGGGGAGGGGCTTTGGATTTGTACCTCTGAAGTTTCATAAGGTTGTTGTCAGCCCATTCATTTCTTCAGTCTGTGTAGTCCCCATGAATGGCAGCTTTGCCCTCAGGCAGGGCTTTCCTGCTTAAGGGAGGATAGTCCATCTCCCCTGCCAAGTTTGCTGTTATCTGCAAACATGTCAGTGTGCCCTCCATCACCTCCTCTAGGTCCTTTACAAAGTTGTCAAACAGGACAGGTCCCAAGATTGTTACTTGCAGTACTGCACTGTCTACCAACTTCTAGGTTGGCGTACATCATGTTAATTACTGTCCTCTGAACCTAATCATCCAGCCAGTTATTGTTATTTACTCATCTTCTTGTCACCCATTCAGACCATAACATCCTGTAGCATGCCTACTGGAGGAGACAGTGTCAAAAGCCTTGCTAAAGTTGAGGTAAACATTAGCCACTGCTCTCCCATTTGTCCAAAGATCCAGCCATTGCAGCACAGAAGGCAAACACGTTGGTCAGGCATGGTTTACTCTTGTTCAATCCAAGCTTTTCCTAATCGCTTCTCCTTGATGTACCCAGAAATGTGTTTCAAGTTCCCTGCTTAGCCAAGAGAGTCATGAAACATCTACTTGTTTTTCTGAATATCAGGGTGGATCATTCTTGCACTTGGAGGATGCTATCCTTGAAGACCTGCCATTTTCCGGAGATCCTTGGCCTTTCAGAGCTGCCTCCCCTGGGAACCCACTTACAGTCCCCTGAATAAAATGAAGCCTGTTCACCCAAGGCCCACCTGAGTAGTTTGCTACTGTCCTTCCTCACACCTGTTAGGATCTTGTACTTCACTATTCCACAGCCACTATTGCCAAAGCTACTACTGATTACCATATCTCCAGCTAGTTCTTCCTTGTTAGTGACTAGCAGATAGAACTGTGTGTCGCCTTTGGTTGGCCATGCTGTATTGGTATCAAGAAAGTACCTTTGGTTTGACAGACTTATTTTGCTGGGAGACTGCATCTAAATTTTGTTGCTTGCAGTCAACTTCAGGCAAATGTTTGAAGCACTCAGATATACTAAAATTGATTATTTTATTTTCTTTGCTTGTTTTCCAAAAGATTTTTCAGGGTTATAGAGCTCTGGTGCAAGTTGGTTGTGGTTGGGTAGCAGTCAGATCAGTACAGCTGCATCCTAACAAATCCTGCCAGACCTAAGGTAGATGTAACCAGCTGTACACAGCAGCCTCCTCTATTTGGATGCCTTACTGACCACCTTAATCCCAGGATACAGATTCAGCACCCACACTGCCAATAGTAATCCCTATTAGAGAGTATGCTGGTTAGATTCTAAGGGCAGAAACTGAAGGGTTGGAGAAAATATATGAGTTATTTCTGGCTTTGAAAATGGCAGTATGATTGTCATCCAGAAAGAACATTCTCTGAATATGACTCTGAGGAGCATCCTTTTTCAAAGATGCCATGTTTTGCTATTGCTTGCAATGTGAGAGGTCTGAGTAATCCTTAAACACAAGGAGAGTCCTCTTATAAGGTCCTGGCATTCTGTAGAAGACAGTGGACCTCTTAAACACAGGAAAAGGCTTTTAGAACTTTCTAAACTCACCAACAGACTTCACTGACTTTCCAATAGCTCATGTACCTTTACCTACCTAAAGTTAAATGTTGCATTTTAATTCTCTTTAACTGGAAAAAGCAGAAATGAGTTACTGCAGACTGTCACTGGAAAGCTGGTTTGTACTGCATGGCAAAGATATGATGAGCGTATTGTCTTTTATAAAAAAATCAAAGGAAGGATTTTATTTTTACTTCGAAGTGAATGGGTGATAAAAAAGGAGATACCGTTTGAAGTTATACCTGGAGCAACTTATGTGAACTACATTAAATATGACACCCTTCTTCCCTTTAAGGTTGATCCATCTACTTGATCTTGGCTCCTACACATTTATATTTCCTTTACAATTTCCTTAATAGCTTTCAGGTCAAAAGTGCAGATACAGAGAGCCCTCCATGATTAAAGGTTATATAATTGTTTTGTGCAATCCAGAGTTGGTTGTTAGGCATTTGGGGAAGTCTCTTGTTTGGTAAGAGTGTACAGTGAATTGCATGTTCTTCAGCAAAGGTTAAACACCTGTCTTTTTGCTGTCCCCTGTTGCTGTGTATTTTAAGAAGAAAGAGCAATAAGTTTATGCTCAAAGACTGGCATAAATTTGGAGTATAAAGTAAGAATGCTATCTGAGGAAATAAAAAGATCTAACTCTTAATTTTGAAATGCGTATTAATCTTTTTAAGCAACTTAACAGTATTTGGTTTTCCTTCTCTAATTGCTTGAAGAAAAAGTAGTATATATCCTTTTCTGATGACCAGAGAAACAACGATACAGTAGTTCCACTCACAGACAAAAAGAGAGTGTTTCTTATCTGCTTTGAAGGAAGGCACAAGCTCACTATGCTCAAACTGCAAGTTGGATAGATTCAATAGTGGGGCACTGAGCTCAGGGTGTGTCCTGCTGAGAAACTAATGGCTTCTACTTGGTTTGGAGCAAAAAGAGTGAGCCTGCTTGCTTGCATAATACCATGTAGAAATGTCAAATGAGAACTCCAGGTTTTATTATGGTTCTCAGTCTTCTAATAGACTTCTCCCCCCGCCCCCACCTTTGCAGAGGTTGTGTGTTGCAAGTTGATTGCCTACACTGCCATTGAAGAAAAAGAATGAAAAGCCAAACAAGGGAGGAATTTGTCATGTTTAGGTGAAGTCCCATTGCACTCTTGCATTAGACAGCAAACATATACAGCTCTCTATATATAACTGGGAGGACCTACGTAAGTGGTGTGTCCTGTCCTGCATCTGCAGAGTTGTTCGCATATTAGCCCATGTTAAAACCCCATCCTTTGAGATAGACAGCCAACCAAGGTCTCTGAAGTGGCAGGTACAAATTAAGGACTGCAGCAAGTAACGTATGTTGAATATATTTGGCAGAGTGTTACCACAGGGAACAGAGAACCAACAAGGAAGATTACTGTAAGTGGAGAAAAATAACTTGTAGGGTTGATCTGAAATGCATCCTTTGATGTGAAACTGTATCTGCAAACAATCTCCCTCTGACCTACTTACTAAGCAAACTAATAATTTGAAAATAAAGGATGTACTAGAACACCAATTGGTATGTAAAGGAATAGAATAAATGCCAATAAAACTAGTAGTTTTGGAAAGAAAAAGGAGTAATCGCCCATTACTTTGGGCAGTAAATCCTTTCTTTGTCCTCCACTGCAATAGTCTCATTAAAATCGAATAACTTGGCTACACATAAGTACAACATATGGTGTATTTCTAGGATAATGGAGAGACCTCAGATATATTCATCCTTAGGATCTTATATGCAGATTAACCTATCTTTGTACAAACACTCTCTAAATAGTATGGAATGCCCTTACACCAGCTCCTTCTTTTGCTTTCACAGGTGCTCAGGTTAATTCTTTAGTTCTACTTTGTAATTCTCTTCTTTGTACTTGAGTGATGTACACCCAAGCACAGGTCACATCCTGCTTCTGCTTCTTCCACCACTGAGTGTCTTGAAAGGGCATTTCAAGAGCCAGAGAGACTGTCTGCACTGAATTATTTTCAAGAGTCTTTTCAAATCTTTCTCAAGCAGAAGTCCCACTGCTCCCACCAAGTCCCTCTCCGAGACTTTAATTTCCTTCCCTAAGCCTTCATGTTGCCATTCTTTCTTCAAATCTCACAAGTGTTACTAACTTAAGGAAGAAAATTGAAAGGCTCTGTCACAAGCTTTTTGCATCAACTCACCTTCTTTTCTCCTAGTAGCTTTTATTCACAGTCTTTTCCAGATCTGTTTCCTTCCCTAATGATGTGCATGACTGAACTACTTCCTTCCCTCCTTCATCTGTCTGGTGGTTCCTTCTAGCCATGTCCTAAATGCATTTTGATGTTCCATGTCCTTAAACATACAAAAGTTATGCCATAAAAATTCCATTCTTTTTCATCTTGAGTATTGTTTGATGATAACCTCTAACCTTTCTCCACCTTCTACATATCCTCATTGTTCCCTACTGGTCTCCTACAGTCAGCTTCTGCCTAACAAATCATGGTTTTCTCACTCAGTCTTCTGTCTCTCTCTTCTGTGATCACGTGCATCATCCCAGTACTTTACCAAGCCAAATGTCTGACTGGTTCCTTTTGCGTAGTTGTCAGTGCCAGCCTCAGTGCTCTATGCTTGCTCCGCTTCACTTTTGCTGACTGCTGTTTTACCTCCCAGCCTCTGGGTATCTCCTTTTTCCCATTCCAGTTCTTCCTCAAAGCATATTTCATTGGAGCTGTTCTCACTAGCCTGCCCTCACCATTCTATTATTATTTACAGGCCTTTCAATGAGAGGAGAAAAAGTAAAAAGCAAAAAGAAAATGAATGGGAGCGTTGTAAGTTGTCACTTTCTCTGTGTCTTCAAAAGACTCTTTTGGCATCCGTTGTTCTTCAGGATAAAGTAGGACAGTGGCTGCCTTGTAGAGCACGACAAATACTACTGGTGCCTAAAAAATATCGTTAATAACTGTAACAGGTCCTTTTTTCTAAGCAGTCACTAGGAATTGTCTACGTACAGTCAGGCTGCTGTCTCAGAGGCCTGCTGTTAGTATCTCCATCTCCCTTGTGAGCAGCAGAAAATGACTGTGTTAATAATGAACTGTGATGCTTGAGATTTTCACCTTCTTGCTAACAAGAAAAATCCAAAGGAAATGTATGCAGAAGATCCTTGCCTGTAGTGAAGACAAGATGTCATTTTCATGCAGTTCTAAACCACTCTTTAGACTCTTTGTAATGTATAAGAAGCTGCTGTGACATAGAATCATAGAATCATAGAATAGTTAGGGTTGGAAAGGACCTTAAGATCATCTAGTTCCAACCCCCCTGCCATGAGCAGGGACACCTCACACTAAACTGTGTTGCCCAAGGCTCTGTCCAGCCTGGCCTTGAACACCGCCAGGGTTGGAGCCTTCCCAACTTCCTTGGGCAACCCATTCCAGTGCCTCACCACCCTCAGTGTGAAGAACTTCTTCCTTAGATCTAACCTAAAGTTCCCCTGTTTAAGTTTAAACCCATTACCCCTTGTCCTACCACTAGAGTCCCTAATGAAGAGTCCCTCCCCAGCATCCTTATAGGCCCCCTTCAGATATTGGAAGGCAGCTATGAGGTATCCATCAGACTTATGTTTTCCAGGCTGAACAGCCTCAACTTTCTCAGCCTGTCTTCATACGGGAGGTGCTCCAGTCCTCTTATCATCCTCATGGCCCTCCTATGGACTTGCTCCAACAGCTCCATGTCCTTTTTATGTTGAGGACACCAGATACTGACATAACGCAGTCAATGTGGCCAAGAAACAAAGGGGTCACTTCTGTGGGACATGAATACTATTTCCCAAGGTACTCGTGTACTACATACACAGTTACTCACTTGCTAGCTGAAGAAGTGGGATTCTGCTACCAACCACAACAGAAAGGGAGTTCAGTCTACACTTCCTATTTCAAAAGTTGGTCAGGAAAGGTATTAAGCCTTTTGAAAAATGTGGCTCTGCTGCTGAACAAAATACATAGAGTGGCTTAAGAATTAAGTCACTTTCATAAATGTGGGTTCAGCTATAAGAGAGACCAGATAATTCAGTGGTTTTCCTCTTTCAGCTTTCAGCATAAACTGGGGATTTGGTGAATGGCTGAAAACAAGGTCCTTGTTTTGCATCTTAATTCATGGCAGGAAAATGTATGCCTGTGTTTCGACTCAGTGTGTATTTTTAATGGCTTACAAATAGCTTCCTGCACCAGATCGTATTATGTAACAGCCACAGCTCCCTGGTGCAGTTCAGAATAGGATACAATGGAATATGGACACAACAGGACCAAATGAACTTTCAGCAAGGAGGGAACAATTGCAGAGTCTTTGAAAGTCCATTTGTGCTACACTAAACTCTTTGTTCCTTAATAAGAATACTATTAAATCACAAAACTCCTTCATCTCAAATAAGGAGTTTTCTCTTGGGTTGTTTTTTTGCTTGGGCTTTTGTTTGGGTGTTTGGTTTTTTTGTTACAGGGGGGAGGGGGTGTGGTTGTGGTGGGCTTTTTCCCCCTGAGGACTGCTACCACACATTTTAGCTTATAAAGAAAGCCTGCTTCTCTACAGTCAGTCTGAATTCTCTTTTCCCAAAGATTTAAAACAGAGCGGTGCCAGAAACATTAGCAGGATTCTTTCAGTGCAACTCTTTTTTTCCCTTTTAGCAAAACAGACTTCTGAACAGATTAGGAGAACATTTACTAGGGATATAAAACCAAAGAATGCCTAACCTGAAAGTGTCTTTATGACATTGCTGTTGTGGTCACTTGTACCAATGGAAAATGTTCAGTTTTAGCCGCACTTCTTTACTGTGATCATACAGTGGTTAGTACTCAGCATTCCCAGGCTGAAAGTCAAAAACACGGCGCTGCAGCAGCTGCTAAGAAGGATAATAAATGACTGCTGTGGCTGAACTCAGGACACCTTTCAATACAGACCTAAACAGCCATACAAGGTGTGGGGAAGCTCTTAGGATTCAGCATATTGATGCTGTCTGCAGTTCATGCTGGAAGAGTTCCCAGCAGAGGTTTTGTATCTGAAGTTTGTTACTGCTAGCTTTTAACATATATACAATATCTCATTCCAAAGTGAGGGATGAAACAAAATTTGTGTATAACTTCTAATGGTAGAAACTACTCCACTATCAAAAGGAGAAAATAGGGGTTTTTTTTCAGTTATTTTTTTACTTCGTAAAGCGAATGATACACTTACCTTGGTCTGCAAGTGACTCTTCTTGGCTGTCACACATGAAACCTCTTGAGACATTGAACATGTGTTGTTGCCAGTGGGTATTAACATGCTTTGTTTCTCACTGGTAGGTGACTATTTCCATTAGATCCTAATGCTTTAGGCAAGAGAAAGTAAGAGAGACACTGAGGGAGAGCAAATTCCTCTTGAATTACACAGCTTGTTTACAAACCTTCCACAGCCTGAACTAAGCCAACAGGAGGTCTCTAAATTAGCTATTGGAAAAGCATTTCAGGATAGTTTGTGTGGTGGAATGGAATTGATAATGTAAGTTGCTTGTCTGTACCCTCTGAGCTGATTAGCTCAGGAAGAGTACACACAGTGTTACAATTAGCATTCAAAGCCTAGTCATCTGTATACTGGCACAGAGAACAGTCTCTGTGGGAGGCTTAACTGGGAGAATTATTCCTTCTTCTATGTTGTATATAGTTAGTTGGGCTTTAAAGGATCCAAAGCCTTTAAAAGAGACTAGGTCTTCAAGAAATCATTGAAGATGCTAGAAGCTGAAGTGCTTGCCAATTGGCAGGGCTGTGAGCAACTGCTTTATTGCTCTCTACCAAGCCTGGCATTTTGCACTACAAAAAAAAATTGTTTATCAATAACACATCTAAAATAACATCAACTAGTCAGGATTCAGTAGCCAAGACAATACGATGTGTTAAATGTGACAGTTCTTGCAATGTTGCAGTTGTTAATTTAGATGTAAAAAACCTGAAAAATTTAACAAATTAATGATCCTATAGTAATATTAATGTCCTAATTTTGCATCTATAACAACAGGGCTTTTTAGCCCTGCATCTAAACAAGAAATCAAAATTTAAATAAATGAAGCTAAAATACTATGGAGCACCACAATTGTGTGTTTTCCTGACATGGGCTGTGACATTAACAGCGCTGTTGCCTGCAGTTTTATCCATACAGGGCCAAAGCCTGAACTTTGTTCTGACCATAGTGTAACTGTCAGTACTAGAGAAATCCAGAAGGATACTTAGCACTCTTCCCCCAACCAAATTAGGACCCCCAGAGTCCCTTATCTCTAAGTAACATGCACAAAATAAGCTACCTTAAGATATAACCTGCAGGCAGGCTTGAGGGACTGCCAGTCGCACATGCAATACTGCGTTTTGATTTGTGCATCCTAAGAGCCAAGGTTTTCAAGGACAGCATCTCCACATGGAAATAGCTATAGGCCACATCAGTACTTGACAAGCTATCCCTCAGTAAAAGGAAAAACAAAAGCCTTAATGCTCTGGGGTGAAGCTGACCTAAAAACTGTCATAAACTCCCCAAATTAATTTGGATTTTGTTTGTCTTTTGATTTCAAAAAGATATTGCTTCATACCTATTTTGTTACCACTGTGGTTCTTTGCTTTCTAGCTACTACATTACTGTCACATTGCAGGAGCCTGAGTGTTACAAACACCCATCCCAAGGGTTGAGAATACATTCAGGCCGTGTCTAACACCAGATACGTGGGAGCTACAAACGTTGTAGCCAGCTTGTCTTTCTACTCCTTACAAGATTGCACCCTGCCTGCATTTCTTCCCACAAATGCCTCACAGAATACATCTTAGAGTATTACCAGAATGATAACCTTTGATAATTAGTCTCTTACAGACTCCAACTGGTTTTAGTGTTCAGAAATGCACTCTGAGCTTAGTCTCAACTCTGTCTTTGCTAGCTTGCTTCTGTGCCACAGCATCTGCTTAACATTGAGTAATTCTCTCCCTTCATTTACGTTCATATTTTGAAGGTATTTATAGAAGGAAGCTATGGCCCCTTGAGTTTTCTTTTCTCTAGTTTATATTTATAGACCTTTGATAATAATCTCTCTTATTTTCCGCTTATCTTCCAATACCTGCATGCTGTTTTTTAGGCACTGCATTGCTGC
>NW_009934348.1:64512-88684 GCF_000696875.1 Nestor notabilis
CCCCCCCCTCCCCCCCCCCCCGTGAGCTTGCTCTGAATTATCCCAAAAGTGGTGATACTAGGATTTATTTTACTATAACCTTATTAATTGAAGATTATGCAGCCCCAGTAGATATAATACATAATCTATCAACACTCCAGCCTTGAAACAGTGGCTATCTTCTTACCTTGTAGAAGCTTGCTGCCGTTTAGCCTGCTGCTTGGGACCGGGACCGCCTCTAGCTGTCTGTACAGCACTCAGTAGACTTCTAGTTGCCACTGGATTCCTTTTGTGGTTCTGTAATGTGAGATGATTAGAAATAAAGGAAGCAATGACTGAAAAGTGAAGAATCAAGTGTAAAGCCAGAATCTCACCAGCTCTGTGTTTGTAAGGAACTTAATTTTCACACTGAGCATTCCCAAACTGCTGTAACTGTAAGAGAGTTAGAATTGAAGGTGATAATGATATGGACTGGTGCAGACTTCTCTGAACCATATGCGAGATCAGTAATCTAGGCTCATAAATTCAGTTCAGTAGCTGTCAAAGTGCTTTGAATTATTTAGTTTACTTGTCCAGTGAGAACTCAGAATTATTAAACTTTTGCCAGCTACTGCATGTACAGTTTTTTTTTCACAACAAATTTTTCCTTGTGTGCAGTTGGCATAGTTTTAAACACATGTGGTCAGTCATCCTTCTGCCCTCTGACTCGTTTTGAGTTCCTATTTTTATATATTTTTTCTCGTGTTTCCCCCAAACAACTTAGCTCTGACTTTTCCTCCAACTTTCATACAGAGCCTTGATCATATCTTAATGCTTATTCTTACTTTAAAGTATCTTAAGAATTCGACTGTGTGGTAATGCAACTTAGATTCAAGAAAGAAGAATATAATCTCCCTCTTTATTTAGTCAGTTAACTGACTTCTTTTTTTTTTAACTTCTAAGAACAAGTAAAATTTGACTTGTTCTGAAATGACTGGGGCCTTCATTTACCTCTGCCTGGGCTCTCCTCTGGTGAGAT
Organism: Nestor notabilis; assembly: GCF_000696875.1. Taxonomy (NCBI): domain Eukaryota; kingdom Metazoa; phylum Chordata; class Aves; order Psittaciformes; family Psittacidae; genus Nestor; species Nestor notabilis. Next base: position 65,510 of record NW_009934348.1, read on the forward strand.
GGCATTTTCTAGAATAAGTCATATCAAAAAGGAGACACTGCTGTAATTTCAAATACTCGTGAATGTCTCATTCTTCTTGTTACCACACATGTGAAGCAGTCACAATTTGCAAGGCAGCTTCCTCTTGCATGCTGGGATTCTTCGCTCTGTCAGCGGGGCACCATGGATGGAGCACAGACTGCTTTCCAAGTCTTTCCTGGAGGGAAAGTCCTGTGGAGTTCAGATTACCTGCTTTTTTTGGTAGGCAGCCTCTTTGTCACTTTTTCCTTAAACTTTTCAAGTGGCTCTAATAAGCCCAAACCTTTTTCTGCAGTTAACAGGTTCTTTGGAGTGTAAGCTTGCTATTGTTAGGAGCTTACTTCTCTCTTTATCACCTACTGGCTTCTGATACTTGTAGGAGGAGCTGAGATTTACATGGACCCTTACAGAATCTAGGAGAGAAGTGGCATATTGGAAGTATACTGATTTCTTAAGCACACTTTTCAAAGGGTAACCTAGCACACAAGTATCAAAGGTAGTAAGTCCTTGCTAAAAGTGCTCTTGTGTGGTTTATTTTCTTTTAACTCAAAAGATTTAACCTTTTAGGTGAGTCAAAAAAAATATATCTAGTATCAACAAATCTCATGTACCCATCTGGGTCATTGCAGAGAACACAGTGGAATTACTTCCCCCTGCAGACAGGAGGATGGCACAGTGATGGTATCGGTGTGCTCCTGAGCCTGCACATCCCATGCTGTTTTAACTTTTTGTGCCACCTTTTGTCTGTGAGTGAAAATTTGGGTTAGAAAGCCATAAAAGTCTAATGGGATGGGATAATTGAAAGGACAGAAATTCACAACCAGTGATTTCAGTGACTAGTATACTTGTAAGATTAACTGACACATTATAGGGGAACATTTCTCCAAAAGTCTGTTTACATCATCAGATGGAATATTTTGTACTAGGGTAAGTGGCTTTCAAGCATCATCATGTAAGGCTACATTTTAAAAGTGTACCCTCTTAAGTGTGCAAAAATATGGCATAAAGCACAATTTTTGAATACATCATTTCTGGCAAACCTGGGGGATGTTTGCTGAATTTTGATGCTGTTAATAGGAGCAATTAATAAGCTAATGACATAAAATCGCTAGACAGGGAAACAAGGGTTATGCACCTATTAGGCCATTTGTATAAGAAAATGCTTATTCGAGGTTGAAAATATGTTTCAGATCTTCAGAAATAAGTCTTGGAATAAAAGCTTCCAATCTGTCTTCACTTTATCACCAGAAATCGAGGGAGCTGCTGTAAGAATAAGGTGAGGAGATGCTGTATAAGCTTCTCTGCAGTACCATAATAGCTTTGCTTACTTCTGTTGCTAAAAAAGACAAAGCCCTTTGCCCCCATATTAGTTGTTGAGAAGTGGTAACCTAAATGTAGAACAAATGAAGTGTACTATCACTAAGGGATTTCCAAAAGGGCATTGTATTAGTGGCTGTAAAAGCTGCATGTTGCAGACTGAAAAAACGCATATCGCTTTGTTTTTGCTGTTACAGCTTTGACAAGCCCTCTCGTGGGGTGGTTGCTCCTAAGATGCATTAATTCCAGCACTTAAGCTCCCATATTCAGTGAAATAGAGGCATGAACTGACCTTTCCAGAAGGAAAAGATTAATGTTGAAAAACACTGATTTCAGCAATCCATCCTCTCAAGGTAACCCTAGCGTTTATGGCTTGCTTGAGCATACAGTATTTCTGTTCCCTTGAAAAATAACTTTCTTTCTGAAGTGATCTACATAGCTGAACCAGTATTCCCACTCATAAACTGTTTTGTTTTAATTGCCTGATATCTGTGTCATACATCTTTGTCACCTGATAGCATGGAGCAGATGTTGAGATGCATCTGCATCTTAGATCCTGTTGAGGTAGCAGCCAGAGACATGTTCTCATAAAATCTTTCTTTGGCTATGGTCATTCTGGGATGGGCCTGACAGCACTGTGGCGCATAAGGAGATGACTGTCATAAATGGAATAACATGATGTCCTTATCCACTTTGCATCAGTTGTTTCAATTACTCCAATATTATCCAATAACAACAACATTAATCAGACAACTATATCTCATAAAGAACTTTAATTGGCAGTTGAGTAGTAAATCTGAGCAAGGGAAAGCTTGGGATCAGTATTGGGACCAATTCTTTACAGCAAATATATTGAGTAGAAAAATTTCACCAGAGAAAGAGTGGAAACCTCATCACTTCAGTTACCTGAAGTGACTAGTCTGGGCTCTTAAGCAGTGTTGTAGGAAATGATTTTCCATTGACAATTCAGAAGCATTATTTATCTAGTAGCTGGTGTTTCTGCTTGATATCCTCTGAATCTATCTTTTCCAGCAAGATGGACATCCACATCTGAGGAGAGTCCTGAAAGGCCCCAGGGCATTAAAGCTACCAAGTGACAAAGAAATACTCGTGTCTACCAAAAACCTCCTAAGTGCCCCTCATGGCTGCTCTGTGGTCCTGCATGAAGCAAGACCTGCATTTGCAGGTCCTCATGCTCTTGTTCCAGGTAACTCACCTCCTACTTTCCAAATGAGCATATAATGGGTATATGTGGTATGGGTGAAGTATAGACCACTTACACCAGTTCCAAAACTTCAGCTGAAATACCAATATACGGGTATTTCATTAACTGCTTAGTGTAGTGCTCTGTGGCTGCACAGATCATTGCTCCATTCATTGCTTTACCTTGTCTTGCTTTCCATGATTGGGGCTAATGATACTTCCAACCGCTTCCATCAGGAGATTATTTTGCAGTTCAGTGGAGTGCCAGGATATCCCTCCTGATACCATGTGACTTATATTTTTACTTTGCTCAACTTCATCCCATTAATTTTACTTAAAAAAAAAAAAAATCTTTTACAACTTTGTGGTTTTACGTGCTCTGAATATTTTTAGGCTGTTCTCATAGTTCCCAAGTAGCCATTACTGGGAAATATTTTGTTCTTCCTTCTTGCAAACAACATGCTGCATTTAATTGTAAGCTTGTGATTACTATGAAGATAATAAAAAGTCATTTAAGTTAGAACTGGCTGGAAAATATAGCCATGGGACAAGAAACCAACAGGAATGCTAGGCCAAATCCAGTAAAGCTTATAGGCTGTTAGTTTTCAATGAGGTGCTGCTGGCATTGGTGTGAAACTGGGACTCTACAAAGGAGCTGAAAGCCTTCATCAGGAGATGGGATCTCAATTGCTTTGTTGGACACAAGCCTTTGCATTTCCATAGACTGAAAGTCTTTATTTTCTGTAAGTATGTCAGAGCAGGAAGCCCTGGCTGCGGCACATGCAGGCACAGCCATTTGCTTGCTGCCTGAGCAGTTGGTCTAAAAGGCAAAAGGTGTTCTGACATAACCAGGGCCTTTAAAGCAACTTTTAGGAAGGGGCACATGCCTCAGAAATTACAGACTGATCAGGGGAAAGCATTTTAAACCAGCCTTTAAACAAGCTGGGAAAGTAGTATAGTGTTCACAATTGCATTATTTGCAATGCAAGATCCAACTGGCCAGTGCTCCTACATGACCACTCCAGCACAGGCAGGATTCCTAATCCCTTGTACTACGTGCAAAACATCTCCTAACCCACAAACAGTCGTTAAGATAGAACCTAGGACAATGATGTAGAGGAGATTGCCCTTTGTGACCTTTTCTCCATCTGCAGGGACAATTTATACTGACATCACATCTTATCTATGCACAGTTGGGTCATTTTTGCAGCAGGAACCACCTGAAGGAGTTTCTGAATGGCCAGATCCTCCACCCATGGTGCTAATCAACACAGAAACACACATAGATTGTGCCTATGGATCGATCTTATCAAAGCAGGATGTACCATGGGGAATCTTCAGGACTGTTTGAAATTCCCATCTGTGGACCCCTTGTGACAAGTTTGGTTGTGCCACTGCCCAGAAGTTCAGCCAGTGACCAGGTCTTCAGTTGGCCCTGGCATTGGTCTGGCATCTCTCTGTTGCAGAGATCCACTGAGGAGTTCCTGTCCCAGCCTGGCCTGACCAGCCACTCTTCTCAGGAGACAGGGAGCTGTGGGATGATGTTGCCTGGCTGGCGCTGCTAAGACTGGCCAGATCCAACCATACACTGGAAACTTTAAAGAGAGACAGGAAGGCCAGCAGCATGGCCACACATTCTTGGGGCAGAAGAGGTCGGAGTGGTGCCCCAGTTCTCCTGGGATAGAGAGGCTTTAGCCAGCAGGATCCAGGGAGAACCATGTTTTGTCTTACCAGTGCCCAGGCTAGCACAGTCAGCACAGTGACATGTGGCTCCAATGTTCCTTGAAAGGAAGCAGTGTTGGTATTGGCAGCACAAGATGAGCAGAGCACCAGGCCATGACCTTAGAAAAGCAAATGGGTTGGTGGTTGACAGTGACGTAAGGGAAGCTGTCAAGGACAATGTGACCCAAGTAAGGGAGTGCCCAGCAGAGATCTCTGAGCTGGCCCAAATCTGCCAAGAGACCTTTCTCCCAGAGCCATTGGTGAGGCGGCGAGCCTGGACATAGCCCCAGTGGCCCCGTCCATTGCATGGAGTACCACATGGTCAGTGCTGGCAGAAGCATCTTTCTTCCCCTCGCAGCTCAGTATCCCTGTTAGAAAGAGCTGTTCCTTTCCTTGTCCCTCTTTGCAAGACCTTCCAAAATCTGGACAGACCAGGACTGAAACAGTCTTAGAGCTCTTCATGTCTTTTGAGTACTATTTTGCTGTTCAGTGAGAATATTGCTGTAACTCCAAGAGACAAACCACTGGGAGATTTTTCTCTTCAACTAAGTCCTTAATACTTCCTTGCAGGCCAAACTGAATTTTGAAAAAATTAAAATATTTTAAAGATTGCTATTTAAAATAGATTTTTTTCGTGTTATTTTTTAGAGTCTTTCTTTTGAAAACCCTTTTTCATTTCACATTTTCATGAAAATAAAATTTTCATGAGGAATGTTCATTTCAATGAGCATGGTCAGATGACGCAAGCTTCCTATGAAATGCAGAGATTTTAAGATGAGCCAGAGGAACTTGGAGAAAAATAACATGTGAAGATTAGAAACAATAAATTAGAAAAACATGATATATATTTCTCAAACAGTTAATTTTTTATTTTAAGAAATCCATACTTGGTTCGTTCCTTTTATTTTAATGTGCCATATATGTTTTTATTCTCTTTTCAGAGTTTCTGGTATGTCCAATTGTATTTTATAACAAAACTGATATCTGCTTTCCTGAACAAAACCTTGTGTTTTTCCTGGTTATCTCTGGATCTATCCAACTTTGTACAAGTACAGCTTTAACTGTGAGCATCCCAAGGGCACTGATAGCCCTAATGTCCCCACTCAGCACAGGACCCCATCTCATGCCTGAGTGATGCTGCAGCAGCACCAGTCTCCAGCTCCCCACAGCCCTGCCCTGCCTGGCCATGGGCTATGTTTCAGTCTAGCCTTGGCCTGTCCCTGTCCTCTGCCTCTGATGCCCCCTTGCTTGCTTTGCTCCCTGGATAATAGTGTGGGATGGGCCCTGCTGAGCCCCATGGGGAGCTGCCACAGCTCCTGGAAATGCTGGCCTTTGCTGTGCCCTCATAATTACCTTGGTTTCATTTTATTAACCCACCAAAGGTGTGTAATAAGATGCAAAATTAAGATGAAGAGCTGTCAAGAGCTAATGAGATGTGGGCTTGCCTCTCCTGTGTATTTCCATTGCAGTGATTTATGTCTTCTTCTATAGTCTACTTTCTCCTAAAACCCAGCTTGGCTGGGTACTGGAAGGGGTATGCCTCTGCTTCTTGTACTTCTTCCTGTCATGCTTTTCATGCCCTCAAGCATGGTAATTTATATACCTGCTTTCCACTGTCACTTCAGCAATTCCTCGAATCCCAACTGTGGTTTAAAATGCTTTGGTTTCTTTCCTGGTGCTATTACAAACTCCTGGAAATGCAAACGTATTAGAAACTTGGTGGTAAAAGAAAAGGTGCCTGACTTTGCTGCAATTTGTCTCTTTAAAGTGAGAGAACATTTTTATTTAGAGATCTCAAGAAAATTCTGGGGTGGCGCTTAAGGACATGCAACAAATACTGAACAATGTCCATTTTAGGAGCCTCCAACCTTTGCCAGCCCAGGCACTGATACCCAGGAAATAGCATGCTGCTGCACTGGATGTTGTGTTTTGCTCTTCTCTGCTGTCTTTACTTTAACATTTTAATTTCCTAATGCTGTTAACAAAATGTCATCAAGAGTTCTTCACCCAAGCCAGCTTTTCTCCCCACGTGAACTATACAGAAAGGGTCACTGTGCCAAGTGCTGGCCCTGTCCCAAGGTTTTTTGCTGTGTCAGGACATCAGCCCTCTCCTTCTTGAAATGATCTAAAAAATAAATGCATTTCCTCATTAGCAGCTTAGTTCTATGGAGCTGGTAGCACAGATCAACGTGATCTTTCTGTATTAGACTTTTCGAATCCTTTAACATTTTTGTGATCTTTCCATTGGGTGTTGCAAGGTGCATTTTGCTTTGCTCTGATTCTTGTACTTAAAACCTGTTTTTGTAAACTCTGAGTGTATATGAAACATCTTTCCTCCTTTCAGTTTCCATGGCCTTATCCTCTTTCCACTGGGAAAAAAATTAAAGAAGAAAGTTCCAATTTATTGGAGCAATACCAACCGAGAGCTTCCCACAGATTGGAGCAGTACAAACAGGTTCTCATCTATTCTTCAGCCAGGAAATGTGAAATAATATCGCACTCTCATTCTGACAGTTACACCCATGAGATGTAAAGTGTACCTGTGAAACTAATCCTAGGTAACTTAAACAAAAATGTATGCATCTGATTGTGCTCCTTACCATTGGTTAGTGCTCTAGCTCATGCATTAGTGGGGGCAGTAAGAACATGCGCTATTTTATTCCCTAACTTTGGCGTGGCTATTTGAGAGCCTTTTGGCTTCAGTCAGAATCCTAGTGCCATTTCAGTCTGGTAGCGAACAAGCAGGTGTCTATGTTTGTGTCACTGGATAAGCTTCAATAATATTTTATTGTCAGAAGTTAAATTTGAATACCGAAAGTATAAAAGGAAACAACTATTTTACTTCTTCAGAAGAATGAGAAATAATGTAACAAATATGGACCCTATGTAGTGCTTCTGCATTAATGAGATTTAGCACAAGTATGATTGGTTTCAGGTGATCAAATAACAATGCAAAATGGAAATCCTGCATGATGGCACAAGTTACTTGGAACTATTGCGTTACTGAGTGCTTGCATATTTTTTAGCAAGTATTTTTATGGAAAACATGGTTTTTCTACTTATGAACCTTCCCAGTAGGTACTTTCTTCTTTCAATGCCAATAAGAACTTCTTTCTATTCTGGTCTCCAGAACTCATAAGGGTAGTATTTTCCCATAAGACCAGTCAGTTAAGTTGCCTGCCATGACACATCTAAAAATTATTCCATTCCCAAAGAGAGTATGTGAAGCTCTTCTCTTTAAAGTAGCAATCCTTTAAGTGTACTTGAAGTTGCCTCTTTTCAATCACTACTTATGGAAAAATTGCCCCAGGGTTTTTTGCTGTTTTGGGGAATTTTTCAGTTAGTTTTCACTTATTTTTGTCTTGCAGCTTTGCATAAACTGGTGACATTTCTCCAGGACTGATCAATACTATATTGAAGACAATATGCAACCAGCTTTTTTATTAAAACCTTAAATATGAGCATCAGGAGCTCAGAAACTGAAAAACTATATTTCTCTCAGCTTTTCTAATTAATTACATAATGGGCAGATTGAATGAGTAAACTGTCTGAAGTGGCTGTTATGTGTTTTTATGAGATTTCTTTAAGGAACTGCAGGAGAAAAGTTATGTAACTACAGAAATTAAAAAAAAAAAAAAGTGGGAAAACCACCTAAAGCACTGAAATTCTGATTTATAAATGGTTTCACCAGAAGCAATAATGACTCGTACTTTTATCTCTTTTACAGGAAATAAATTTGAGGTTGTTTGGCTCAGGCACAACTCTTCCCGGGGGGAGAAAAGGCCAAAAGCCAATTCACACAAAGACAAGTTGAATACTGAAACTCAAGATGACAATCTGACAGCCACTTGGCATCTGCTCTCAGATGGCAGCCAGCTGGCTTCTCACAACAGTATATGCACCAAAAACATTGTTAGGAAGAGCTTGCTGAGAAAGTCAACGCAGTACATGGATAGATGCAACACCTCCTGTAAAGCTCCTCTTGTGAGTAGCCCAATGGGTTGGTGCATCGCAGCAGCACTTCTCTAGCACTTGTATCTTTTCTCACAACACACACATCCCCCTGTACCTATAAGGAATTAACAGATTAGTGATGAGCACTAATCAGTAATAACCACCTGTTTTTCTGGGCTCCATCCTGCTAATATACAACAGTATATAGCTTTATGCAAGGAACGTCCAACCATTTGACTTCAAGGGCAATGTGACTGTTGGACAAAAGCTTCAGATTGTTGTCTCTTTGGAAGTGGAATTGCTTTTGTTTGCCCAATGCCTCAAACTCACCTATCATTTGTGATCATAGTGCCAGTATAGTTATGGTTAGACCTTCTGTTGGGAAAAGACAATGTTTCCATACCTGTTCTGCTCTAGAGACAGGTTAAAAAACAACTGGCATACAAAGCTGTCATACTCTGCTCTGTCATATGGACTCCTCACAGTCCCAATCTCTGGTCCCAGTGACTATAGTGCTGAAAACATGCTAGTGGCAGTGGTATGTGCTTCACTTTATGTATGTGTAGGACATTGTTCCCACTAGGTGTAAAAATGAGAGCAGGGAGGAATGTATGCATCTATAAAGACCTTACCACATTAAAATGGATCTGAGAAGTCTAAATAGCTGCTGGATGTGTATCACCTTCAGGTCTTTTTCTACATCCTGTCTGCACCAGGTTTTCAAGTGTTCTTGCTTTTGGCTCTAAGAATCCCTCTTCCATCTCTGGTTTACTGGTAGCTCCCACAGCTACACAATCCATCATCTTTGTATTTGTATGATCGTGAACTCAGTGCTGAACGCTGAGAGCTTGTCACTTCTGGCAATTAACTTGAGATAAATAAAAGTGGTGAGAGGAGGCATTAAGTTACCCACCTGCAGAAAACTGGCTCAGCGCTGAGTGCTCTCAACAGATGAGTGCATCTGAGGAAGTACTAATTGCAATGTATTCCTTACAGGCTTTTTGCTGATGCACAGAATATTGAGGAAACGGGAGAAAAGGAAAATGCCTTTGTCTTTTGAGTCACAGTGGAAAATTACACAGGAATTGGGCTCTAGAAAAACACTGGTTATTCTCAGAATCTGCAGAAAAAGAACACACTAAGAACAAGGGAACAGGCAGAGGATTGATGCCATGAATAGAAATCTCCATCTGTGCTCTGGCCATGGTCCAGGCTGTATGACATAGCTTGCATGATACAGTACCCATTTGGATTATTTATATAACACCATAGGTGCTACAAGTATTGTAGGAAGACAAGCTGTGTGACCTGAAAGTCTTGTCTTGAGAATGAGACAGACATAATCCAATAATTAATTGTAAGGTGCTAACATGAGAAAGGGCAGCACTGAATCAGATGAAAAACAAAGCTCAGGTGAAGAAGCAAAGCTGATCAGAGCCGTAAAAATGGCTAGGTGGAGACAAAGTGCTGTGAAGTAAGGGAGGCAAGGGTGAGGACAATAGGACAGAAAGAACAGTGAGATTAGGCAGAGCTGTGTGTCTCTGGGAAGTGAAGTCATGAAGACTGTGAACTTGGAAGAAAACAGGAAACTGGGTTATAGGGGTGGAGGATTGTAAAATGTGTGTGTCGTATGCAGCTGGTTAAGCAGAAAATCTGATTTAGGATACAATATTTTCAAAAGGCATGGGCATAAAACAGGCAGGATGAAGACAAAAGTGTTTGGAGTAGATTCAATCAGCACAGAAAATGCTTGGCATGATGAGAGCTATGCAAGCTGGTTGGCACTGCTCACTTGGGGTGAGTTGGCTTGGGATGAGTAAAGTTCATGGAATGGGAGGGAAATGCAATGTGCTAGCACCCCATGGCCATAGCTAATGGGATCAGTTAGAAATCCAAGCCCCACACTGCATCCTACACTGTCTGCCCCCTAAAAGACCACTGAGTGCACCTTATGTCAGCTAGACCACAAAGACCTCTCAAAAGTGAATGCAAGAACACCTGCTCAGAACTGGATCCAAATTTAGCTATGATTTAACCCACTAAACCAAATGATTCCCTGAGGGGAAGTACCACGGTTTTGCCGTTTCCCCACCTGCACACATCCAGTTAAATGCCTCACCCTCAGCAAGGGAAAATGTATGCCATATGATGTATAGGGCACAGCAGGGAGGCTAGATGCTGTGATGGGCTGGAAACAATCACTGTGATTCTGTATTATCTCTTCTTCCTGCTACATTGCTGTGATTCTTCTTTCATCCATAGAGAAAACCATTAGAAAACTGTTGAAGATCTCCTGAAGTTTTTGCCAAAGTTACAGATCGTTTGGTTATTCAAATACTGCCCCTTCGGGAGGCACAAGTGAGAAGTACAGTTCAGATTACATGTGGCAGCTCAGGAACATCTGGGGAAGCAGTGCAAACATTCATGACACCCACTGAAGTGCAGCACAGAATCTGCCTTGTGTGGATCAAGAGTGATGACTATACCACAGACCTGGCATCAGCCAAAAGGCACAGCGTGTTCAAAAGCCTCATTTACTGCACAACTTGGATCAGAAGAAACCAGGAAGGAAATTATTACGTGAGCATTTCTTCATTGTATTGTTTACAGGATACACAGGGAAATTTTTGGCTTAATATTTTGGTAGTTCAAGAGGCAGGCAGGGCCAATATAGTTGAGAAGAATTGGCAGTGCTGCATTTGGCCATAGCAAAGGCAGATTTCCACACTGTCACAGAGATTGTGTCTTTGTTCGTCCCTTCAGTAGCAGTTCTGATGGGCTCCCACATCAAATTTCTTCAGGTCAGGCGAGTGGAACTATTCTGCCAGGTTTTATCTGCTTACATAAGTAGGGAAAAGATGAGACATGACCTTGACCAGCATAACTGAGCTGGGAGCAGCCTCCAGTTCAGAAACAGTTTTCTTGGCAGAACCATGCAGTTACCTGAATGGCCTGGTTTGTTTTGTGAGGCTTCTAATACCCTGATTTTACATTGTGGCTGAGCTGTGGGTTGCCTACCCAGACTTGCCCATGGCTCTAAAGTCTGGATACAGAGTCTGGATACATTTTAGCCTGACTAGAGAATCCAGGAGAGGGACCCCCCAAAATACCATTTCTCTGGTGTATGTATTTATATGGTAGCAGTGGAAAGAGTTACAGAGTGTTAGCCTGATTAAATGTTCTAAGGAGCAGAGATATTCTAGTAACCAATATCACTGTCCTGTTATTATACAATGTACTTTGACAGAACGTTCAGATCATCTTTTGGACTAGGATTAATGAAAGAAGGGCCAGCATCATTCAAACAATATTGGATTTAGATTTTAAAAAATCAGGATAAACTATTCCTCCAGTAGCCTAATCCTATTTGCTTCATTAAAGGCCTACTGCATTGCAGGAAAATGCATTTCAGAGGACAAAACCTTCAAACAAAAGGAAATGGCTTCAGCCTTTTTTGCATGAGAAAAAGGCAAAGAGAAAGATTATGGAAGCCAAATTATGACACATTTGTTTTGAATCATTTAAACAGCTCTAGGCATGGGCTGTGTTTTTCAGCATTTTAAAATATTATTTTTTTATGTGCTACAATAGATCTGGAAAGCAGCTGATATAATTGATGCTTTTATTTCTGTACAAGGATGGTTTACTAATCACTGATAGCAGCTCTGTGTTAATGGTTTACCCTTCAGAAAATGACTAAGGATTTTTAGGGTCCCAGAAAAAGCCTTGGCTTGATCCTTCCAGTTTTAAGCCTAAGTTGTAAATTTAATACTAAGTATTTACGGGTTCAAACTTTAACAGGGGAAGTTCAGGTTAGATATAAGGAAGAGTTCTGTGTTATTTTCCCGACTGCTGCTCCATCCTTTCTTTCCTGCCTAATCAGACTTGGAAAAGTAGTTGATAGAGAGAAGCTGGAAAGGCGGTTGGAACAGATAACAAATGGCCTCTTCTTGTGGGAATGGGAATTTGTTTAGCTCTCCGCTGGCACAGGCACTTATTAGTCTTGCTGAAGACCTACTCCACAGACCTTGTGCACTGAGCCTGCTTTGTTCTTGAGATGCATTTAAATCAAGATATGTGGATTTAAACCAGAACTCGAGGATCTCCAGAATATGGAGTTGGCACTGTCTTCATTAGTTCAGTTAAACTAACCCTAGACCTTGGTTTTCATCCATAGCTGAGAATCCTGAGCTGATCATGAGGAAAATATAGCAATCAAAATCCTACTTGTTATAACTCTTTGTTCATAGTTCTTTGTCAGGTGTGGCCAGCATTTAAGCCAAACAATATCCTTTTAATCATGAAATATTTCAACTTACTCACTGCTTCTGTGTATTTCAATTATAGCCTGCTGTTTTGGGCTCTGAGGCCCAAGCAGTGGCAGTAGCTACAGGTGCACTGAAAGTTGCTAGGGAAAGTGGGAGAAGGAATTAAGCCTCAACTCAGACTTGCTTTTCAAATGAAATCCATTTAAGAATGAGAAATGACCTTATATCCTTTTTCTTGGTCCATTGTTTTCCTTTGAGATTAATAAATAAAACAAAGACCATGCAAGAACTGTATTTTCCAGTTTGACTTCTATTTTCTGTTATTCAGGGAGGCAGATGCATATAGTCTGACAAGAGGCATTAAGCTCAGTGAACGTTTTTCAGTTCAAAAGCTTTGCCCCCCTTTAAGCAAAATACTTCAAAAAAAGAAGAGAAAGAGTGATTTCCTTTTGCAGAAAACTTAGCAAACATTTTTGATACTCAAAGCACTTTCTTTTCTGCACATCAATGGAAAATATCAGTCTTCATTAAAGAGATTAACTAATTTATCACAGGATCTAATTGATACTTTGATTCCAGCAAGTAACACACTTACTTACTTTTTTGTTCTATAGCTGCATAATACCTGACAGCTCACTGAGCAGGCAGTGTTGTGGAGAAATCATGATCAGTTTTGTAAAGCCTGTCAATCATTCAAAAATTCAAGTTCTCTTTAGACAGAAAAAGACTGTCTCTGAACTATATTGGACACCATGAATTTTAGTCTCAGACTAAGCCAGAAATGCGTGAGAAAAATAAACATCTGAACAAAGAATTTCTAACCACATGTTTTGAGCCTCAAAGAAGGCCATTCAATTGATGATTGATTCATTCTCTGAAGTGGTTATTCTTAGCAGGAGCTTCAGGATTTTGATGTGAGCAGAAGCAAGATCTTGTTCCTGTGTGCGTGCTTACAGTAGGAGTTTAGCCTTGAGCATTCAAGGCTAAAGGACACGGTTTGTTTTTAAAAGGGTGGGAGAAGAAAGTAGAACAGATTAGGTCTTCTTCCAGAACTTCAAGCTTACACATTAGTTGTCCTATGACAAAAAGGACACTGACTACTGCAGAAAGTGGTCTGACACTTGCTTTAGTCTCTCAAACTATGTCTTATTTCTGTGTGAGTCTGGTGTTTGTGTCTCTGTACATTTAAAAGGAGAAATCTAACCTACATAAAAGGTAATCTTATGACAAAATATTTGGTTGAGACTCATGAAACTTGGATTCATTTCCAGGTCCTGCTGCAGCCAGTGTGGACTTCTACGCATCCCTCTCAAACTCAGATTCTTAACTTTGCAATGGAGAAATAGCATAATGGCATGATATGTGGTAAAGTCAATGTGTGGTGACAGGGCTTAAAAAATACAGAACAGCAAAAGCAGCACCACCTCCAGAATCTAGAATTAACCAAACCACGTCATAGAAGGGCTGCGTAAATAGCAGGTTTTTTCCAGGGTTTGCATCCCTTCTATTAAAAAAAAAAAAAAAGAAAAGAAAAGTAAAGAAAGACTGAAGTTTGTTCTATTCATTTACATTTGGGTTATCCCAGCTTGAACTGCACTGAGGAATGGCTCTTTGCCACAGGCCAAATTCATGTTCCCCATGGAACATGCTGGAGTCACTAAAAGAAGGCAGAGTGCTGATTCTAGAATGAGAATCATTGCTCTTGAAATGTGCTGGATGGTGATGGTGAGGCAGGGAAATACTTTTGCATTTGAACTTTAGAAAAGGGCTCACATTTTGCAAGAGGAATTTCCAGAACATGTTGTTGTATTTACTCCAGTCTGTGAAAATGTTGTAAAGGAAAGTATAATTTATCTCCTCCCTAGGTGAGTTCAGGTATTAATTCTGATCTGCTTACTTGACTTAAGGTCTGGAAGGATTAACTTTAAAGATATAGTTTTAGTCTAAAGTCTTTAAAATCAACTTGTAATTCTATGAAATGACAACCATTGCCTTGTTACTTCCTTTCCATTTTGGCAAAATATGTTTTTCTCAGATTCTTCTCTTTAGTATATGCACCATTAATGTGGTCAAATCACCACACTGGCTTTAAAGATTCACTCACTATCTCCAAGATACTAGTAAACTGTAACAATTGAAAAGAATATCCTCCATTTGTTCGTGCATTTTTCTTTGTTCTATTTCTGTCCTTTTTTTCTTCCCATCAAGCTCCAGGCTTGCTTCAATTCTCATTTGCAGAACTGCTAGAATTGCTGCGATACGGTAACAAGAATAATGGATTGCTAGTAGAGAGGAACTCTTTATGTTTGACATTAAGAGGCAGGGGAACGCCCTTACCCATGTTCAGCTTTGCACTCCCCCTCCCAAACTACTTCTTCTTTAAAGTGCTGCATTATTCTGCTCTAGTACCAAAATTGGGTACCTTATTCTGCTGTTGCTTATACCGCCCTTAACTGTGTCCGCGTGTCTCCCTCTTCATGATTCCCTTGGGCAATGGCCTTCTGCTGCTGCCTCGGTCCTTCAGGGACCCAGACCCTGGTGACCTTCCCCTGCCCCAGTGCTTTTCAGCTCTGCATCCATGAGAATGGTTGCCCAGGGTTTTGGGGGTAGCTCAGGTTTTTGAACAGCCGACGCTTCAGAGGCAGTGTGATAGTTAACATGTGGGATAGTAGCAGGAGCAGTGTGGACTGCATTCAGCCTGTGTAATGTGGCTGATGAGAGTTCATGGAGATAGGCTGGGATCCCCGGTTGCAGTGGAGTCCTGGGGAACAACAAACATACCAGTGGCCTGGGGACTGGGACTTGGGAGTAGCCTGAAGTCTCCCTGCAGTGTGGCAATGCAATATCTGCAAAGGCCCTAGTGCCAGGGCTGGGGGAAGCCATAAACAGCCCTTCAGAGCTGCCTTTGTCATCTGGATATTCAGCTTGAGACCTGCTAAATAAAGCTAAGCCAGGAATTGTTCTGACTGTCTGAGCTGCAGTTCTTAGAATAAAACTGTTCTTATTCTCTGCAGCCTCTTAAAAGCTTGATTATTCCACTAGAGACATCTTGAGACCAATCCCAAGAACATATTTTGAGCTTATTAAAAGCCTGTCTTAAAACTGGCACATACGAGCAGCAATCAATGAAAACCTGGCACTGGTACACTGAACCACATTGTGCTGGCCATAATATTGATGTTTGCTGAATATTTACAGCATTAAAGCAACAGTTCATTTAAATGAAACAAGTTGGGAAGAAGCTTACACTGAAAGAAGTAAGTAAATTATATCAAATACCATATGAGCTTTGATGCAGCGTAATTAAAGCATTAAAGCCAGCGAGGGGATAAAAGATCTGTGAGAAAAGTTCTGAATAGAAATGAATCAACATAGATTTTTGTAGCATAACTTTTTTTCTTTTTCTCAAAGAGGTGGTTTTCAGAAGGCAAAGTGGTTCAAAATTGTGTCAAGCAAGTGTGCACAAGAGGTTTTGTTATATGAGTGCTCTTTTTCGCCTTGTGCATGGATTCACGTCTATGTCTAGAATGTGATTTGACTGCTCTGTGTCATAAAAGAGAACACAAAGCAGGACACGAGTTGTTTGGGCAGGAAGAAGATGGAAGAATAAATTTGTGCTAAAGAAAATATGTCTTTTCCTTATTGGCAAAGACTCGATGTGTTCTCAGGAAAAGAGTGCAAAGAAAACCTTTTCCCCAGCTCTGATAACAGTGATAAATTGTAGGGTAGTTGAAAAATGCAAATTAATATTAATTTTTTTGGTCAAACAATGTAACCGAAACTTTTCTGCAACATTTTTATGACTTTACACATATCATTTTTACCTAGGCAAAGACAAGTATCCTTTAAAAGTCTTGGTTTATTTTAGTCTTGAGAGGAAATTCACCTGAAATTGAAAATATTGAAAATGTTAAAATCTACATTTATAAATTCCACTTTCAAAATGCTTTTTGTATGCATGTGTCAAAGTGCACTGTATAAGGCAACTAACTGGTCTCCATGCATGTACCTAGGATAAAGTGTCAGCTTTCCCAGATGGGGAAACAAAAGGCATAGGGAAAATGTACAGCTTTCTCACGATCATACAGTCTGTCGGCAGCAGAGTCAGGAATAAAGCTTGGGATCCATAATTTTGAAGCCTTATTTTAACCATTTTGCAGAGATTCAGTCAAAGGCTAACCTCATTTTTCAGGAGGCATGTCGGAAAACACTATTTGTTTCTCTTAAGTTTATCTAGTGCCTCCCTACTATGTATGATGCACAGAAAGTATAGTCAGAGGGTAATTTATAATGAACTCGAAGTCTTAGACACGGGACTTGAAAGCTCCCACCCTGACAGTGTCCTTTTGTGCAGTCTTGTGCAAATGACTCATTAAAACCAACCCATGCTCCAGTGTCTGAAAATATCAGATTGAGTGAATAATTTTCTTCTGTCTCAGAGGCTCCATGAAATTTGAACCCAGTTCTTACTGGAATATTTAGAGCATTTATGTACTCCGTAACATTTTGTATTGCTCATGCTGGATTCCATTTTACCTGGAGATACAGGAGGAAACTCCCTGCCAGTAAAGCGGTGAAGTTCAGTTCACTCACTCCTGGGAGAAATACTTCCCTGCTTTTTGCCTTGGCAGATGGGAAAGCCTAGCTGTGGGATACTAGCCTGAGCATAGGGAGCAGAGGGAGAAGAAGCTGTGTTTACATGACTCACTAATAAAAAATAATCTCTAAAGTGCAAAATTGCTACATTTGTCACCACCATGACACACAT
Source organism: Nestor notabilis (assembly GCF_000696875.1). Lineage (NCBI taxonomy): Eukaryota > Metazoa > Chordata > Aves > Psittaciformes > Psittacidae > Nestor > Nestor notabilis. The sequence goes on from NW_009934348.1 coordinate 82,760, forward strand.
TGTGGAGTGGATAAATAAAATATTTAGGGGAATGCACCTGGCATTGGCATTTGGTCCAAAAAAATGGGTGAGTTAGAAATACATAGATAAATTGATTCCTTTGGTCTTTGTTCCAGGAGTCTGAGTAATAACAGTAATAGCAGACCGTGGTTTTTCATTACAGGAGGTGTCCATTTTGTTCTTACAGCTGCTGCTGATTCCTAGGTGATTTTTATTGTTACATTTTTTCCTAATTCTGTTTGAGTACCTGGTTTTTATGAGATTAATGGCTCACAACTTCTGAGACTTACTTAAGATGCAGGAAGAAGGATGTATCTGCCAGACACATCTGTGCACTGCAGTCTAAGATTGCTTCCTATTATGAGAGAGAAAGACAGAAAGAAGTGGCTGGAGTACACTTGAGCTGCTAACGAGCTGCTTTGTAACCTTGCCCCTGGCATTTACTAGTTGCCATTTAAAAGGCAACTTTTACTGAGCTGTTGTTGGATGGCATTGTGCAATTTCCTATTCTAGGTAGTGCTGTCAAGAACTATATGGTTTAAGAACTCTTTGTTTTTTTCTTAAATGATGCTTCACCTGCAATAAAACAATTCGGAGATCTGTTACAACTGCATTGGAAACATTTCTAATAGCAAACTCTTTAAAGGGAATCTACTTAATACTTGAATTTATTTCCCTTGTAAGTGAGACACTAACAGCACTGACTAAACCCAAGCATTATATTAGACAGGTATTGTGCTGGGCTTGCTCTCTTACAGGCACATGTCATAAGTCTTTATGGAAGGCATAGAGAAATGGGGGTGGGTTTCACCTATTGGTGTATGTTGTTTTGCTGAATGGATGTGTCGTGGTTTAAGCCCAGCCGGCAACTTGGCACCACGCAGCCGCTCGCTCACTCCCCCCCCTTTTCTTCCTCCCCCCGCTCCCGGAGGGATGGGGAGGAGAATCGGAGGAATGTAACTCCCACGAGTTGAGATAACAGCTCTCCAGTAACTAAGGTATAATACAAACCACTACTGCTACCAATAATAATGATAAGAGGGATAACAAGGGAAAAGGACACAACCGCTCACCACCCGCCGACCGATACCCAGCCCGACCCGAGCAGCGATCTGGGCCTTCCGGGTAACTCCCCCCAGTTTCTATACTGGGCATGACGTGCTGTGGTATGGAATACCCCTTTGGCCAGTTTGGGTCAGGTGTCCTGCCTCTGCTTCCTCCTGGCTTCCCCTCCTCTCTGGCAAAGCATGAGACTGAGAAAGTCCTTGGTCAGAGTAAACATTACTTAGCAACAACTAAAAACATCGGTGTTATCAGCATTGTTCCCAGACTGAAAGTCAAAAACACAGCACTGCACCAGCTACTAAGAAGGCGAAAAAATGACTGCTGTAGCTGAACCCAGGACAGGATGTTATCTGCATTTTAAAGAACTTACTCTGAAGGCTTGCAGGGTTTCCTGGAATCTCATACTCCTAAAACAAACTGTTATGTAAGAACTCTGCACCAGACAAACGTATAGTGAGGCCCAGCTGCACAATGCCTGATTCCTGCTAAAATCTGTAATGGATGAAGATCTGAATGTTCCTACAGAACTGGGCCCAACTGCAAAGCATGAAGAGGAAACAGCTTGTGGGGGACTGCTCTAGCAGCATCATCAGCTCCCCGTCAGTGTTTTTCAGACTGCAAGCCACAAGAAGAAAAAGAAGAACCTCAATAATATCTATTTTACAATATTCTGCACCTGCAAAAGGTTGCAAAACAGGAGGGTCAGGGGATTCTTGGGGTTTTTTTCCCAACTGTTTTCAGACTGAAAACTGAAGTTGCTGCTCTGACTGTAGTGCTAGGTAGGGTTTCCTTGGCTGGCCTAGACAGCAACAGCTGTTCAGCTTCAGTGGTATGGCACAAGAGCCACAGTGGAAGCATATGCAGAATTAGATGTGGCCCTCATTCTGATCACCTAACAGAGCCACTGGCAGTAGATCATCAGGATATCAGTCCCATCTGCAGTCATGCACAGGATTTGCAGACAGCTTTTCCAGCTACCATACTGACTTATGGACTTACTCTGATGAATAGGTCCATCTGTTCCTTTCCAGTGAGCAGGCACAGATTATTAAGGTTGTGCCAAACTCCAAGTTTTCAGAAGAAAAAAAAGCCAAATGTCAAATGTGTGCTACTAGGCCATTGGTTAGAAATTCTGAGTAATTTAGAACCAAATAACATACTAAACAGCCTGGAATATGGGGTTTTTCTTTTTTTTTTTTTTGTCAGACCTTCAGAACCTTTTGTGAAAAAAAAGTTGGTTTACTCATCTAGGTCAGTACAAATATGATGGATAGTCTGACACTTCATGCTATTCTCTACATGCATCCTAAAAATGCACTGGTGCTGCCCTCTGAGTGTGCTTTCTGAGTGCCACAACCAGACTGCCAGAGCATACTGATGAAAGTTCAGTAACCCAGCATGCCAGGCCCAGATATATGACTGTATTTGAAATAGAATAGCAAAATAGGCTCAGATGCATCCATTTTTAATGGTGTCTGATTGATTCAATCTAGTTCTGCAGGCATACACATTCAGCACACAGAACCAAAACAGGATCCAAGTTACTGAAGACTCCAGATTACTGAAGAAGAGGAAAGGAAACCTCTTACCCAGGATGGAGAATGTAAAAATATTGCTAAGGAGAAAGATACAGCTTTACAGTGAATTCTATTAGCAGATAACCTGGCCCATAAAATGGTAGAAACCGGTATAACGGAGCTGATTGCTGTAGTGGTTAATTAAACACTGGCCCAGCGGCAATGCAGGTAGCTCTGTTGGTCAGGCAGAATATCCCGTCTTGGCACCAGCTCTCTCATGAGCAGAACCTCAGAAGTTAATTTCCCACTGCAATATTTTCTGTATCCATATGCTGATCAGCTGTTTAGATCACATAACCTCATAGTCATCTAGGGATTCTGGTCCAGTCAGAAGAAGAGAGCAACACAGCAATATCCAAATATTGAATAAAAGCTTCTGGAGTGGGTAACATGGTTCCTCCGCTTAAAAAAAAAGCTGGAAGTTCCAAATAACATTTTTCCCTAAAAGAAACCAAATTTTATAATAGTTGAGTTACAGTTGGCAAATGTTTTACCCCTTCCAAGCAGTGGGTTTTTTCAATTACGTTTTTGTTGATTGCAAAAATACCAGCAAAGAGTTGTAGATGTGGCAGTTTACCAGGTAGATGAATACAATCTGACAAGCTCCAGGGAGTTGATCATATAGGAGGAAGAAGGGTTTAAGAGGTAGCTGAGTAATCTGCAAGAAGTAAACCTTGCAAGTTTTCTAAGCACAAAAACCCCATTGTAGTCGGCAGGAGATCAAGTGCTTCCAGGGTAGGTTCCAACTGGGGTGGAAAGGGGAAGAGTGGGAAACTCCTTTTTGGGATACATACAATTTCCTCTTTTACATTCGTAATACAATTGGGGTAATTGAATTGGATGGACGCTCTGTTTCCCTCCTTAATGATCCCATTCCTACACTGAGATAAACTACAGGCTTTAGGGCTCATAGTTAGTCCCCTTGGAAACCAGATTATTTCCTTTTAAAATACAGCACACCAATTATCCTCGAAATAGTTTCAATTATTGTGCTTACCCACATAGCAACAAAAGATGTATTATCCATCCTATCATGTACAGTTTATCCTTAAAGGGTACTGGCAGATCTGTAAGAAGGACTCATGCAACAGCCTCCTTCAGCCACATATTTAAACAGCCGTGATGCAGTGATGAGTAATGTATTTGGTATATTAGTATTGCGCAGCATAGCTTCGTTTTAGGCCACCTTTCAAAAGTCCCATACTCTCAGTAGTCATCAAAGAGTATTTGCAACAGGTATTCAGCCTTCTGCATAAAGGACCTTGCTGTTAAAGAAAGTAGAAAGTCAGGTCACTTGACATTAGATTCAGATCTCCAAAGTCATTTAGGTTTCTAACACCCACTAACTTTTCAGTGAATTGGATATTTCAGTGCCTGAAGGAAAATGTGTGTCTGAGAGATATTCAGAGATTTTTTCAACATGAACACAGACAGATGGGTACTGTTCAGATAGGTAATTTCTCTGCTTATGAGAACAGTTTTGATTTTCTGTGCTCACAAGTACAGTGGGTGTACACAGACAGCAATGGAAAGCTGTGTGAGATTTTACCTGATTTTGATCTTTAAACATCAGGCGGAGGCAGCGGTTACATATAACTAGATTTTCTGTTTATGTACCCACTCTTGGAGTTACTGGTGGAGAAATAATTCCTCCTGATAGTGGTGTTTTAGATATTAAAAAATGCTCTATTCACTGTTTGTTCACATATTATGAGGCATCTCAATAGATGTCAGAAGTATCTCAGTAGTTACTACTTATTTAGTTTGCAGAAGTATTCATTACACTAGGCACTATAGCCATACATGGAAAATACAGCCCTACCACAGAGACTGACAATCTAATGTCTAAACATTTCTGTCTTTTGTGCTTTTCCGAACAATAACATAAATGCTGGAACATGTACAGTATCATGCAAAGCCTTTCAGTCTTTCAGATAAAAAGCACTTTTGTTAGAGGTGTTTTGCCTTCCTTTGGAAGACTGTTTGGAGATCAAGTGACACACTAGAGGTGGAATCAGCTGTGTTTACAAGAGCATAACTCACTGTGTTACTTTCTTTTATTAGCTGGTTAAAGTGTCTAGTCTGCATTGCAATGGCTAAGATAGTACTATATTATTAAGAAAAAATCCACTGGATCTGCGTTAAGCTGTTGGCCCTGTTATGCCTGGGCCAAAAAGCAGGGAAGCCTGAGCTCCGCTTCAGCAGCCCTGTCTCTTCCCTCTCCATTTAAGCCATACTCATGAAACACTTGTGGTGACTTCAGTGACGCTGTTGTTGAGCTCATTTGTTGCCATTGAAGTTGTGGTGCGAATAACTGAGCCTGGGTGTGGGAAAAAGAGGTTCATCACTTGCTAAAAACAGTCCTGAAAGCTTCCTCCACAGAGCCTACTAGGCATGTTAAGGAAAAAAGACCTCCAGGCATATTCATATGTAACAAATTTCTTTCTCTTTGGGGTACTTATTTCTGGTGAGACATAGTTATCCAGTTCTGACTGCTGTCAGCAGTACAGAATGTGCCTTTGGCCCCCTAAAATCCTTTTACTATTCACTTTTTATGGTGAACAAGCTATACGGAGCTTAATCGGCTACTCTCGCAAAAGGTCTTTATTTGTACAGAATAGGCTGCTTCATTTTCATATTCAGAGGATGATTAACTTGTCTGGCTGCTTCTCTGACCCCACTCACCCTCATCTCTTCCAGGTGAACTGCCATAGCTACCATGTTAAAGTAGCTTATTAATCCCCATCAAAAGACCTCAATTAGAGAAATGCAGTTAAAATGGCAAATGCAGAAGTGAGAGAGAATGTGTTTGTGTGTGAATCTGACATTATACATCCGAGGCCTACAAAAGACTGAGGTGATAATTGCCTGTCTAAAAAACTGGCAAATATTTTAGTGCAGCCTGTGCCCTCACATGGCACCGTCTGCCTCGCTCGGTGACAAGTATTGCTCATTGATATGTTTCAGCCATACTCCCTTGGCTCAGTTCTTACAGTCATTTGAAACCTAGCTAAGATGAGAAGGAAGGGGCAGTTCATCACAGTAATCAGGAATTGCCTGGAAGGAATACCTGGATATTCTGTTAACCAACCTTGGTGCACACCTTTTATCCTTGCACAGTTTCTAAAAGCAGTTTGAGTTGTTTTTAAAAGACCAATGACTTTAGCCTCCTTGAGCTGTATTGTTTTTTTGTATGTTCCTCTGCTCTGTTTTTCAAGGCACTGTAAATGTCCCCGGGGTAATTGTGAAATGACAAGAGGTGCTTGCTATTGAGCTCTTTCCC
>NW_009934348.1:88715-97422 GCF_000696875.1 Nestor notabilis
TGAAAATTCCTGCCTACGCTTCTGAAACTGTTCTCTGTACACATGTGGCAACATACATTCTTGCTGGATAGACAGCCTTTTTACCCCAGAAAGTATACTTCAGGTGTTTGGTTATAGCCTTTTCAATGGTTGTTGGTTTGAGGACACTGTTCTAAGGCACAAATCTTTAACTTTCCTGAATTCCATAGTTGTTGTTTCTTCTTTAGCTAGAATGAGTACTGCCAGCTTGTGTTACATGGGCCTTATTATCCAAATTTATTCCTCTGGCGGTCATAAGACTTTCCAAGGTCTTGAATTCTTGGGGTTTTTTTGCCTTTTTTCTCCACAAAGAGAATGGATAAAGTAGATATTTCTTAGATAGTGTGGGACATGAAAAATGTCCTTGGTAGTGCAAAGAGACATTACGTTTTGTTGTATGTCTGCTTAGGATGGAAATATTTTAAGTGGACGCATGTCTCACAGTGTGTGGTCACTCGTGACATACCCTAAGCACATTGCAGTGGGAAAAGAGCAAGCCAGGGATATATAATTTTCTCATGCTTGTTGGTCAGAAGTCTGTTAGCAGGATCACACGATGGTCAAATTCAATTTTGATATTGACTGCACTATGATGCAGGTAAGAAGATGCACTTGGATAGCTAAGTGGGTTTTAAAGTTAAATACACTAACAATGCTGATGGGCTTAGAGAAATAATTTTTAACTAAAATGTTAACTGCCAAAAAATTAGATGGATAAAAGTATGCACAAATTACCATTAAATTCAAACTCTTTTAGCAAGCCCCTCCTGTCGTTAAAATTATTTTTTTCAAAACATCCCTTATGTTTCAAAAGGATGTTTTACTTAGATATGTAAAATGGTGAGAAAGACTGCAAATCTACAGAAAATATAAAATTAGAAGTAAAATATAAAGGCTTTAAACACTTTTCTGGGGAATGGAAAAAGAAAAAAAGACTTTTCAGATCAATTTAAAATTCAGTTATTTTCCACCACAACCACAGTACAACTTTCTGCAGTAAGAAGAGAACTGAGAAGTCTATGCTAATGCAGTGTGGAAAGGTTTGAGGTAGCTTAAAGCAGTTTATCTTATGCACTGAAAGCAGTCTAATCATGTCAGAATGTAGGTCTATTCCAGCTAATTTATACTGCTTGCTTTTACCCGGCTTGACTCAAGTTAGCTTATGTGTTTCTACATCAAATTGCAGGCTGCCGAATAAATACTCCTCAGTTTATCAGGTGCAAACTGCTTTGGATAAACTGGTTTCAAGATCAAAAAAATGTTTGGTCTTCCTTTTTTTTTTTTTTTTTTTTTTTTGGTAATGAAACAGCCTCTTCCTTTCTCCTGCAAGAATCTGATCCATTTCCAACAGTTCCCCTATTTCTACTAAGACTAATTCTAATTAATTCTCCTTTTTATCTTATCTGTCAGTTCAGTAGTCTGAGCACAGAGAGATCTCTTTATGAAATGTCTAACACATTTAATTTCTTAAGTCTAAATATTTCTCAAAGAACTACAAAAAGAAAAGCTTTTCATATCCAATATTTTGGTTTAACTCCAGGTGTGCTATTTCATAAACTCATACACACCTAATAGGCCCTGCTTTAGCTCTTTCATTCCGCTGGTGTTCAATGTAGTCTCATATCTGTTACATATAAATTACTAAATAAAATGCAATTTTTTTTATACTTCAAGTCAGTATAATGTGGGAACACAATAGGACAAGCGATTGATGAATGAGGTAATATGAGATTTCCAAAATCTCATATACAGCTGATGCCAGGGAAAACAGTACCACTTTGTACATGTTGTGCATTACTTTCAATGTTCTGAGGCATGTTTCTAAGATTTACCTGAGCATTTCAAATATGTGGCATGAGAAAAGCTGTTTCTGTAAGAGTCATTTATATAGAGAGACATTAATATTAATTTTATGTGTTTGTTTTGGTCTGCAATTTGCCTTTGACTTCTATGAGCCTCACCTTGAAAATCTTAATCCAGTTTTTAAAATTTCTACCCTCAGACAAGTGGCGCCTCATGCTATCATGTTCTGTGGCTAAGAACGTAGTTGACAAAGTGTATAAAAACCTCTCCAATATTATTTACTATCACAGAAATCATATATGAGTAGAAAAAACACACACTGCAAGGTTGAGTGCCATCCCTGTAGCACAAGTAAACTGTGCAGTTGGGCAGACTGCTCTGCCAGGGTAAACATCATCCCTCCTGCATCTTCTCTGAAGTTCCTCTGAAGTCTTGGAACTGCCTGGTCCATTGTAGACTTTTTCTGACCCTGAGCAAAAGAAGTGGTGTTGAAGGGACTTCAAGAAGCAGGCTGGTCTGGCCTCCTTACAAGATGTCAGCCATATTTAGGTCACCAGATTGGTCTAGATCTTCAATACCTCCATCAAAGAAGATCCCAAGAGCCTCCAAGTGAAGCCACTCCAGTGCTTCAGTGTGTTGCTGCTAGAAAGTTTATTTTGTAAGTAAGTGCCTGACCTGAATCTTCCTACAGTTTAAGCACATTATTTCTTGTCCCATTTGACAAGAAAATAAAGAAGGTGCTTATTTTGCAGCAGTCTTTTATGCACTTTGAAGTTATAATGTTCCCTTTCTATCATCACATCTCAAGGAAAAGAAGACCCTGATTAGCCTTTTCTTTTTCACTGTGTCCTAAACTGTATTCATTCACTCAAGACTTCTTCCATAAATAAACCTATTCTGAAAAACACCTGCAGCCGAATGTAGAGTTTTAAGAAGCTCCAGACTGAGGCTTTAGTTCTGTTTCTCTCTGGAAGCCATCTATACTTCCAGACTTTGCTGGAGTCTTGATTTCTTCCTTCCTTCCAGCCAAGGGTGGCTCAGATATTCAAAGAGAGCCCTTGCACTGAAGGGCACTCTAGTGTCCTTCTGATTGTTACTAGCTCTAACAAAAGGATCCCAATGCCCTCATTCTCACAGTAGAACCTTCAGGAAAATGTCAGAGATTTTGATTTTGTAATTCCCAAAGGGTGCTACTATGTATAATGTCTTCTAGAATACAGAGAATAAATTTCATTTTTGAAAGTTTAAGTGGTTGACCCCTGGGAAACAAGCGTACTGCTTTGCTTGCTGTTTTAATGAAGGTTCTCTGCCGGAGAACCTGAGGTTCTTTATGGAGTTTGCTTTGTAATATTGACTTACTTGCCTAGGCTTGCAAGGAGCTCATATCTTCCCCATAAAAGTCATATTAACTGCTTCGCTGCTGCCCAGCATGAGGTGGTGCAGATGGTGTAATTTGCAGCAGTAAGACAGATTGGGGTTTGGCTGGGTAACTGGCTCTGCTTGCTGATAGCCAGGAAAACTTGAAGACCTGCTACTCTGCTGCCTGCTTGGTCCCACCTTCCTGAACTGCACCACTTGTCCTTAGTCACAGATTCTGGCTGTCAGATCAATTCATCTAAACGTGTGTTATCCAATGATACATAGCTATTGCAAATGAAAAATATCCAGACTCTATTGAGCATCTATTATACTTCTGATCAATACTCTATAACAAGATTGATGACTCCTTCAACTCCCAGTCTTCCTTCTATAGAAATCAATATATTCATTGCCAATATGAACAGGAACAGCCCCATATTTCAATAAAGCAACACCCGTCAAATGTATATCACCATATTCCTTGCTCCCCAGCAGGTCCTCAATGCCCTTGTTGGCTGTCACACATCCCTAAGTAAGGATGGACAGAATGCCCCCTGCAAAGGAGGAAAACCCGCGGCTGCAAAACTGTGGATAATAAGATGTTGCCAATGTGTTCAGGCTGACCAGTGAACAGGAACAAATGGAATGCGTTGCTGTGCCTGTTTGTGCATGCACTGAGCTCACCTAACTTATCTGTTAATTGCTTTGACCTTTTTGTTTACTGCCTGCTTGGGAATCTCAGAATTTGCTGCACTAAAAATTAATTCTGGATTGCAGCATTGTGCAAACATTGACTTAACCTTTTCTGTTGCTCTATGTCAATATTTCCAGTCTATTCATATGCATCTGCCATTGCACTGGATAAACCAGGATTGTGTTCAAAACTAATGCTTTTTTATTTATCCAGAGGTATCGTATTGTGCAGGCACACAAAGCACCCACATGAACCCACGTGAATGTCTTTAATTAAAAGCTTAACCCTTATCAAAGTGCTGGATCAGAAAAGCTCCAATTCAGAAAGCTTTTCTGCTCCTTGTCAGTGCTCTCCTCCTCGCTGCATGCTCACGCTCCATGACCTCTTATAACTAGAGCACCAAGTATAGGCAGCGAACAATCTCTGTTTCCCAGCTGCAGCAAGCCAGAAAACAGGAAGAGCAAGATACTTTAAGCAAGTTGTATTTCAGACACAACCTTCACCCCTTGGGCTATACAATTAGATGATAGCTTAAAGGGCATCCTGAAACTGACCATTAAGCATTCCAGGAATGCTAAAGCGCAGCAGTGAGTGGTGTCATCAAAACTATTAAGATCAATAGAGTGTTCAGACCTTTACTGCAGCATTTTGTATGTATTATGTGATCAATGAGCAGAATGGAAAATGAAAGCCATTTAGAAATATTTAATTTAGTATTTGATATGGGAAAACCAATTATTTGTTGCTGATATCCAGCATCTCTATTCTGCTAAATTCTGCATTGCTAACTTATTACCTGATAGATATTATGGTTCTCAAAGGGCCATTTTATAAAGTACTTCTGGGACTCTTGCATCTAAAAGAGACTTTGTAAAAACATACTTTGATCCAACTTGTTTGATGTAAAAGCCAGCTGACCTAGGTAGAAGATGAAGAGCTGTTTATGCATTGGCTGCCTTTTCGAATAATACTTTCCTTAAAGAAGTCAAAGGTTTAACACAGTTCAAACTAATCACAGTATTTCTTTTTCATGGATGATAATTAGAATTCTTCATATTTGTGAGTTACATGGTTCTTTCCTATGCAACATTTGCCAAATTAGCCTTTAAATCAGCCTTTATGCCATTTTGTAACTATGGTGTTTTGATTTGTTTCTTTTTTAATGACTGGGTATTCACTGTTATTTTGGGTTTTTAACTTCTACAGCTCAGCAAGCATACCCTCTTCCTGAAGCCGGGGCTGGGCATATGAGTACATGCCTAAGAGATGAAAAGAGAAAAATCATTAAATGAAGAAAAACTGTTTTCAGACTTCCAAATATGCAGAGGGGAAACTACTGGAAGGGTTGGGGATGATTTTCCACAGAGCAAGTTTTGTTTTACCAAATCTACCTGTTTAACTAAGTAGAAATCTGGATTTGGAGAGAATCCTAGCTTTACTCTTTGTTCCCCTGCCAAAAAAATGAACTCCTTCATCATATATAGGCAGAAGCTGAATTTCCTTCTGTGATCAGACAGTATATATCTAGACAGATGACAGCAAGCAGTACTTGTGACATGATTCATGTCCACCCACCTGCAAATTAAATAGGCCTAGCACCTTAAATCAGTGAAAATAGCTTGTTTTATTAGTTAGTGTAGAAATTTATCATTATTCTCTTTACTTGTCAGCCCCCAGAAAAGGAATGCAACTGATACCTTTAGAATTTTTTAATCTTTCTTACACGTAGTCAGAAGTATTTTATTCTGTGCACTAGTTCTGATTATTGAAACAAAAAGGGCTTATGTCTGAAGGGAATGAGTTAGGTCTTAAGAAGTGCCTGGAGTGAGATTTGATTTCAGTTTATGAGTTCACGGATGCAGAATGGACAAACTAAACAGCATCTTAGAGTATTTTTTGCAGAATTTTTTATTGAACAAGAAGCATCTTTCACTGGTCCAAAACCGCATTTGGGACCCTAAAGCAGGACAGATTTTTTGTAAGGCTGGTGGAAGCTGGAAATTGGAAGCTGAAACCAGACACAAAATGTATGTCTTTGCTCAGACATCCAATTGAGGAAGTTTAAATGAAGCTTCCCTTTGTTTAAAAAGTAAAGCATATGAATCAACCCTTTTACATAAATCTTCCAGCTTTCTCTGAGAAATTATAGCCCTTTCAATGAGCCTTGGGCATTCCCATTTTACCCAGGTTAATGCATTTGGTCTCTATAGAAACAACCACAGATCCCACATGTAACTTGGAAAGGTCACCTCACTTTTGTACAAAAGCTCACGTTGTCTCTTCCTTCTGTTCCATAAAACAGCAGTAAAAGGAAGCAAAAGGCAATGCACTGCACTCATCCAAAATCTCAGAGCTCTTCTGCTCTTGCAGACGCTGATGAAAGACCAGGCCCTTCAGATGCACTTGCTGATCATCGTGGGTCAAAAAGAAACACGAACTTTAAATACGAACTAAATAACACCACTGAATTGGCAGGAAATTCAAACTGCTCTGAACTGTCTGGGAGCCAGCAAAGCTAATGAGCTGTACCATTTCCAAATGGGATCTTGGTAACACCATCTGAGAGCTTGTATACATACAGAGTTGTGCAGGCTTGCCTTAAAGCATAATTCAAAATGAATTTCATTAAACAAGAGAAAAAATAATATGGAAATTTAAATAGATATCAAGCAAGCTTATGTCAATTTGATTAAGGGAGCAGTTAAAATTGAACCACAGTAATCCTCCCTTAAACAGAGCACAGCTGTCTCTTATCCAGGGTGTTCTAGTGCTTTAGCTGCTCTTGGTTTAAAAAGCAATTGAAGTTAAAAGCAATCTGCAAGTTGGTTCCCATTCTTACCATCACATGTGTTAATAAAAATGGTGGAGATTTTGGTATGTGGGAATCAGTGAGAGACAGAGAAGAACATCTGAAGGTAACAAGAAACCCACCTGTCAAGAAAGAAAGTGTTTTTGTAGGAAAATAGAGCACCAGAAAGGAAAAAAAAAAAAAATCCTGAATTTCCCATACGATTCGAGAGCACTTTTTTATGTGTTCAAATATTCAGTTACACAACCTTTAGTGCAAGGAGTATTGTTCTTCGGGGAAGAAATGTAGGTGAGAGAGCTCTGCTTTATGTGCAGAGCCATTTCACAAACAAGCCCTATGCAAGAAAAGTGGTGATTAGTCAGGAAGGTAACTCCAGGCCACAGCTGCAGACAGTCCCAGGGCAGCCCAGTCAGCCTCCCACTCCCATTCAGATTTTCTTTCTGAGGTTTCTGGGTTACAGGATTCATGCAAACACCAGCTAATTCTTTCACTCTGCCTTCCGTATGCAGCTGCTTTCTGCACTGGTATGTAGGGCAAAAGCAGAGCTTTACTGCTTGTATGTGCATTTATTGAATGCATCTGGTATGTAGCTGATAGTGAATATGTTCCTCTTAAAATAGTAGCATAAAATAGGACTTGTGATTTATGCGTAAAAGACCAATGACAAGATTGGCTCTGTATTTGATAACAAGTCTATTTTCTGTGCAAACTTCTGGTAACTACGTACTACCAGCAAGTCACCGACTTTTATTAGCTGCCCAGAAGAAAGAGCAGTTGAATGAAGACACCTCCACTCTTGGGAATGGGGCGCATGACAAGTGACTCCTGCTGATGCATGTCTTCAGCAGCTGTTACATTATCTGCCATCTTGTAGGTTGTGTTACACTTAGTCTTACTTTGCATTTCTACCCAACCTTCTCGTAAAAGGATGTTGCTGGAGTCTAGACAGCCAGATACTTCCAAAAGGAATTTGCTTAGAAGTCTATAGTTATCATGTAAATTCATACACAATTTTGTTCAAACCTGTTTATGTCTTAATGAAGTTTGTTTACAGGGAAGCAGAGAATATCACAAGGCATCTTTCAGCTTCCTGGCTTCCTCCCTGCCTAGAGAGGACAACAAATTGGACTAGGACTCCACAGAGACTGTCTCCAGATGCAAGCCTGCCTGGTACTCAGTTCAAGGGGCTGCCAAAAGCAGGTGGGACCTTCAGGTGCCGCTGTAGCACACACTTATGTGAATCAAAGCAATCCAGAAATGCTTCAGCAGAGTTCATAAAGGGGTATGCTCTAAAACTCTTTTCATTCATTTTCGCAAGAGCTGAGAGTCTACATCTTTGAGGGCCAAATTTGAAACTAAAGGGAATCTGTCTTTTTCAGTGGCAAGTACCACAGTGCAAGAGATGTGGTAGCATCTTGGTGAAACTGTACTGATAATAGGACATACCATTTTAACCTAATATTTCACAAATTAGGGCTGAGGAAGCCATGCACTTTTAGGAAACCTGTCTAATCCTGGAATGGAGTCAACTCAGGTCTTTTTTCAGTAAGTGCTCTACTAAAAGAAGCACCAGAAATACTGGGAAGATATGACACCATTCCTCACTTACCTTCACCATCACAATAAAATTCCTGTCTTTATGCTGAGTTATTCCATATATTCATGTAAATTAAACGGCTTCCTCATTGAAAACTCTCCACCTTTTTTTCCTAGTTTAGAAAGGATGCTTTTTTGCTGCTACTCCCTCTCTGCCAGTGCCCAGATAAATAAATGCCTCACATGCTTCTACTGACATCTCCATGCTGTCAGTTCTTTTTCTGCTCACCTAGAGCCGATGGTCTTGAAGACACAATTTCTTTACCCCAGATATTGCTAAGATGGAAATAAGCAGTGTTGTGTAACAGAAATCCAGCTCTGCTCCAAGCAGTATGTGCCAAGTTAGAAAGATTTTATTTCTCTTCAAGGAGCTCTGCTTGCACAATGGAAAGCAAACAGATACTCTCATCTGTGGAAGATTCAGCAGG